>NW_027506888.1:932500-1187500 GCF_052324685.1 Brachyhypopomus gauderio
TAACAAGCAAACAAATACTGACTTAAGCTGTTAATCAAAAGCTGTCCTCAAGTTTAGTTTAAAATCAACACACTGACCTGTTCAAATTAAACTGGCTCATATTTGTTTATATCTTTCTCTTCCAGTTCAATACAGGATTTTCTCAGTAACTCCTGATCTGCAGCCTCTGGATGAGGGTGGAGTGTCAGTGGAAATCATAGTAAGCCCTCAAACCACAATTGCGCAGACATTTACTGAGTGTATGTTAGTGAGTGTATGTGAGTGAGTGTATGTTAGTTCCTGTGTTCATGTAAATTAAATTATGTCCAGTTCTTTTATTCATCAGTCATGTGATTCAACTTTTTTATTTTAAAATATGAATTCGGTATTGCCGTGTTATATGCTAAAGTTGCACATTTGGGGTTGATTTGAAGCAGTAATGGGTTGTTTCAGTCTTCATATCAGTGTGGAGTGAGAGATTTGTGGGAGGGACCTAGCAGAGGAGGCGAGTTAAGTGTGTTGAGATTCAGCAGGGCATCTGAGTAGTGATGGGACATCTGAAGCGAGGCTTCGAGGCGTGTACCGCGTAAAAAGGGGGCGTGTCCGATGAAGTCCCGCTTCGGAGCTTGTGTCATATTGAGCAAAATCACGTGACCAGCAACAAACGACATATATGTAATGCTGCAGGCCAGAGCCCCGGTGGGCGTGGGTAAAGGGTGGAGCATGTGTCAATCATTTTTTACTGCAGCCAATCAGATACTAGACTTTCGTTGTCAATCAATTTTTATTAAGCCAATTATCAGCCAGAGTTAGCTGTCATCATTTTTTACTGCTCCTATGCTCCGCCCTTTACCCACGCCCACCAGGGCTCCGGCCTGCAGCATTACCCTTCTCACAAACGAGGCCTTAAATTACATCGGCCACATCATTGCTTCATTTTGCGTATCGTTTTTCAAAATAAAAGCGCTATGAACCCTGTTGCATCGTGGGTTGTAGTAGGTGGTTAAATTTAAATTTAAAATCTGGAATGTTCTAAATTCTTTTTGTTTGATCAGGATGTAAATCAGATTCACACATCAAAAACAGACTAAAAACCATTGGAAGAGGCAAACCTTATTTGTAATGTTAAAAACCAGATCTAGAACCCCCAAGAAGCGATTATTTTAAACACATTCTGTTTTTTTTTCATAAAATATTCAGTCTGCCTCAACAATCACTCAATTCCCAATATAGTAAAGTACAACATATCTTCATTGTCAAATAAGTCCATGACATACAAGAAAACCCAACACAACCACTGATGGTCAAGGATTAGATTGGCTACAAATCATTTTAATAATTAAAACATGACAATTAAGTATGATTTAATTGATTCTCCTGTTAATAAACATGAGTTTGGAAACTTTGTGACAATATTGCATTTACAAATTTTTGAAAGTATGATCCATCTGAATGACTGACAAGGCTGTTACAGTTTCACCAGCAGATGTCACTAGTGAGTGATGAATGAAGCCTCGAGTAATGAACCTTTTTGCAAAGCTAAGGGTTGGAAAGCTTCATTGCTTCATGAGGCTTCATTTGCCCATCACTACATCTGAGAATGGTGCTGCTAGTGGGTATCTGTGAACCTTCTGACATTTAAGTAATAAATAATAATTTTGTTTCTATTTTTCAAGAATCCTCAAGGAATTACAATTCATAGGGATACAATCTTCGCTAAGCAAGGAACTCTTACTGGGAAATACAGTATCCCTGATCTTGCCAGGTTAGTCCACTGCTGTAATGTTTCTGATAGTACATGTACTGAGAATAACATAATTCTAAATACACTGTGAGATGTCTGTATAACTACTTCCACGAAACAGTATCTTGAAACACTGGTTGTCAGTGTGGTCTTTCAGTGGAGATTTGTAGTTTGAAATGTTCTTCTCCCCCTTCAAAAGTCCTGGAATGTGGTCTGTGGCAGCACGCTTCAAAAATACCCCACAAAAGAACTTCACTGCTGAATTTGAAGTTAAAGAATATGGTGACACTCACTTCTTATACCAAGTAAAATATCTTCCTGCTTGTTGGATCTCTACATGTTTACTAAAAACCTGTGTGTTGTTTTTGCAGTGCTGCCGACCTTTGAGGTCACCTTAACCCCCTCCAAGTCTTTCTTCTATGTGGACGACAACGACCTAAATGTGGACATAACTGCAAAGTAAGTGGAACTCATCAATCACTTGATATATACTGTGTATTCTGTGTATATCTGTACAACACACACACACTGTGTATTCTGTGTATATCTGTACAACACAGCTGTGTGTGAGGGTGTAACCAGTGTGTATTGTCTGAAGGTACTTGTTTGGGAAGAAAGTGGATGGAAATGCATTCGTGGTATTTGGTGTTATTCAAAATGACAACAAAATAAGTCTACCAGCTTCTTTAAACAGAGTCAAGGTGAGCTTCACAGAACATTCAGATTTACACACGTCATGAGAGCCTGTTACACAAAACAGATGGTTAAAAGTATAATGGTTGTATAACAATGATGCACTTAGTTTTTTCAACATGAAAAATGGTAAAAGTTATGTTTTTTTTCTGCCTGAATGTTAGCACTTTCATGTTTACCTACGTGTGCCTTTACATAAAGTTGAAATACTAAAACATTCAAAATTGTGCCTTATTTTAAATGTCATTACAGATCAATAATGGAGAGGGCAGTGCTAAACTGACTAGAGAGATGATCACGAAAACTTTCCCCGATATCAACCAATTAGTTAGAAGCTCAATATACATATCCGTCAGTGTTTTAACGGATACAGGTAAGAGCCATTTGTGTGTCTGTATGAAATGGATTTATCTGGGGTTTTTTTTAGGTTAAGAGGATCACTTTTAGGATTAGAAAATTTGGGTGGTTATATGTGTTTATGTACTGTCCTTATGTAATGAAAATTCACTTAAAGACTGAACACATGCCTCCATATTAAGTACTCATGTCAGTCTTCATTTGCATCAATGTTTCAAACCTTTTGCATGAATCATTTCATTAATGCTAACGTTCATACTGACGTAGAAGCGCGCATGTGTTTCAGGAAGTGAAATGGTGGAAGCACAGAGGAGGGGCATTCAGATTGTGACATCACCATACACCATCCACTTCAAAAGAACCCCGAAATTCTTCAAACCCGGAATGTCTTTTGATGTTATGGTATTATGAATGCAGTTTTTTATACAGAATACAGTCCCTTGAATTTAACATTTGTAAATGCCTATGATATATAATGAAATAGTGTTCCCAACCTGTATAAATGATCCATTATAGTATACTTAATTTGTGTTTGAAGAATATTGAACACACTTTGTGTAAAGTGTAAAGTGAATTTGCAATTCGCAAAGGTTTACGTGACAAATCCAGATCAGACACCTGCTGAAAATGTGGATGTGGTGGTCAGTCCTGAAGCGGTATCGAGTCGCACCAAAGCCAACGGCATGGCAAAGGTCACAGTCAATACTCAGGGAGGAGCCAAGAGTCTACTAATCACTGTGAGTCAGGGGGAGGGTCCTCTGCCCAGAGTCTACCAGTCACTGGTATGGGGTGGGAGTGGGGATAGGGGTGAAGCCAGAGTGGCATGCCTTTTCACAGACAACTCGCATTTCAGTTACAACGCTAAATTAATATATAACTCTAAATGATAATATAACTCTAAATTACAAGCACTGGATGCTCAGCTGTTTATAACTGTCTTCATATTAAGGATAAATATTTACATTAATAAGTATGGTAAGAATTATAATACCATTCTGAAAACATATCTGGAATGCTTTTGTTGGCTTGCAGGCAACAACCAAAGACCCACGCTTAACTAATGACAGACAGGCTGTAAACCAGATGACTGCTCTACCCTACACTACCAAAGGAGGTTCCAGTAATTACCTTCATATTGGCATAGATGCTCCAGAACTGGTTATTGGTGATCAGATCAAAATCAATCTCAACTTTGGCAAGAGTCCAGGTGTCCAAAATCAGGATTTCACTTATTTGGTTGGTGCTGCGTGAATGCATACATGCACTATACACACACACTTTTATTTCGTAATAAATAGGAAATGGTTACTATGCTTATAAAGATATATACAATAATTCCTACAACATTAAATAACTAAATGCATCTTATAATTAAGGGTATCTATGCTAACCATGTCTTCATTTTCTTTCTTCTTCCAGATCCTCAGTAAAGGACAGATTGTGCAAGCAAAGAGGTTTAAGAGACAAGGACAGTCTCTCGTGACTCTGTCCATGCCTGTCACCAAGGACATGGTCCCCTCGTTCCGAGTGGTGGCGTATTACCACGTGGGACCATCTGAGGTCGTGTCCGACTCAGTCTGGGTGGACGTGAAAGACACTTGCATGGGAACGGTAGGCCATTTCTTCACATCCCAAAGAATAAAAACATTGAAGCGATGGAGATAATGTATGAGGTTGAGCAAATCTTCAGCAATTTTACTTAATATAATAATAAAAAATGGTATAAAAGGAATAAGGAAAGGGTGCAAAATGGTTCTGTCAGTAAGGCAATGTCAGTGGTTCTAGTTTATCAGTTCTTCACAAACACTAATGTGACACATTCCCTGGCTGAGTGCCCCCCCCCCCCCCCCCCCCCCCCCCCCCCCCCCCCCCAGCAGGAGGTGTTACCCATAATCACCCTTGTTTCTTTTATCAGAGTACATTCATCACTTTACTGAAAACAAAACATTTTACATTTAAGGTTTTTTTTTTATTTGCTTTAAATACTTTATGGTAAGCCATTTCTGTTTTATTATTTTATGTAGGGGGTTTACCTAAAGAACAGTGTTATCGTATGGTTCCATTATATTTAGTTTGTGTATCTTTCTTGTCACTTCAATCTAGTTGGAATTGAGTGTACAAGACCACAAAAGTGCCTATGAGCCTGGAGATGAGTTTATTCTTACAGTCACTGGAGATCCAGGTGCCAAGGTTGGTCTGGTAGCTGTGGATAAGGGAATCTTTGTTCTAAATAAGAACAAACTCACACAGACCAAGGTAAGTAATGACACGCAGGAGTGATCTGTACATTTCTGGCAGTTTCAGTTTGGGTTTTTATTCAACCTCTGCTAACACAAAGTCTTTCAGAGCAAGGAGTACACGAATTTTACATTTTTGTATTGAAATGATAACAGAGAATCTGTTGCTTAGTAGTCTGGTCCAATTGTGTGGTTGTTTTTCCACATCAGATCTGGGACATCATTGAGAAGCATGACACAGGCTGCACTGCTGGAAGTGGTAAAGACAGTATGGGGGTTTTCTACGACGCAGGTCTGCTGTTCGAGTCCGACAAAGCAGGAGGGACCGACTCCAGATCAAGTACTTTGGACATTTTTCCCCCAATGACATTGTAGATTGTTGAATATAAGTAAACGAATTGAGAATTATTTCTAACTTGCTTCCTGACTATGATAGCAATGCAGTCCACAGTTTAATTTAGACTGGGGCTGTGAAAATTCATATGTGATTGCATTGTAGCATCTGACTGTCCTGCTCCAAATAAGAGAAAACGGAGAGCTGAGAGTCTTCTACAAATCACCACCACACTCAGTAAGAAGTGCCACTGTTTTCTAACACGTCTTTAGTTGTACCAGCAAATTCCTTGTCACAGATCTGTAGATAAATGTTTTAGGTCATAGTTACATTCTTTACATCCCAGTGTTTGTGCTCATGCTGTTCCACTTGTCCCTTCATCTCCAGCTGGGAAGTACAGCGGTGATCTGAAGAAATGCTGTGCAGATGGTCTGAAGCAGAACAAGTTGGGCTACACGTGTGAGCGGAGGGCTAAGTTCATCATGGACGGACATGAATGCACCCAAGCGTTCCTACACTGCTGCGAGGAGATGCTGAAGCGTAGACAGGAAGAGGGGGAGAACGAGATGATGCTGGCTCGCAGTAAGAACCCACTGTGTTGTATGTGGATTTAGTCCGGATGGACTGTGTTGTATGTGGATTTAGTCCGGATGGACTGTGTTGTATGAGGATTTAGTCCGGATGGACTGTGTTGTATGAGGATTTAGTCCGGATGGACTGTGTTGTATGTGGATTTAGTCCCACCCGATGTGAACTGAATTATTGCATGATGACTTTTACAGCTCACATTTTTAGACAACATTCTAAAGCACTGATTTTTAAAGCCAGTCATGCAATGAAAGATCAAACTTAAATTAGCATATTATTACCAACGTGTCTGTTAATGTTGTCATTGATCCTTCACAAAGCCTTTGTTCCTTTGTGCGCTCATTTAATGTGCATGTGTTTGCCAATACCTTCTCAGGTGAGGAAGATGATGGTGATTACATAAGCTCTGATGACATCGTGTCACGCACTCAGTTTCCTGAGAGCTGGCTGTGGGAGGATCCACAGCTGCCCCCCTGCCAGGGAAACCAGCCATGGTACACACAGAGATTCTGGTTTTCCTTCTTAATAACCCTCATATGCAAAGGTTTTGCACATGATTATGGCCTCTTTTATGCACACACTAATTACTTTGAATTTGATACTTGCAACTTATAGTATGTAAGCATTTTTAGGAGATGCACCATAAATTAATATAATCGTTAAAAATAAATATATATGGTAATTGTTACGGAACAGCTCCGGACCCTTCCCTGTGGGCGTGTCATGATGTCGTCTGCGTGCAGTTATGTCCATGTTTGTACTTCCGTGGGTGTGGGTTGTTTGTGAGCGTGTTCGTTTGTTACACCTGTGCCTTTTCTCGAGGTCACGTGGGTCTGTGTAATTCACCTATTTAATGTGCGTTCGCGCAGTGTCGTGTGCTCGTCTTTGTCTAAAGCTACGTGTCTGTATGAGTGTGTGTGCGCTACTCTGACTATGCACAGAGCTTACACCGGTCGTTACCAATAAAGTTATATGTTTCACCGTAATCGTTCGTCTTGGTGCCTGCCTCCTACACCCGGACGTTACAGTAATTTTACAACATTTATATTTTAAATATTGGATATGGTATTTGTGATTCATATAGGATTTTTGTAAGGACCTTTTGCACATTGGTTTGAAATATGTGCTGTCTCTAGCTGAAATTGATCTGTCCTTACACTGTTATATTGATCTTTCGTTTTTCCAGTGCAAAAACAACTCTCACCATGAGAAAAAACTACCTGAAAGACTCCATTACTACCTGGCAGGTGCTAGCTATCAGTCTGTCTAAGACCCATGGTCAGTCCCAGTCCTTCAGCCCACAGCCATGCCTGACCATATAAACACTTATGCTTGGTTTAAACGATGTAGAGTGGCAATAAACCATAACCTTTGATAATCTTAAAATATGACACAATATGGTGTTTCTCTCTCCCTCTTTCTCTATTTAGGTATCTGTGTGGCTGATCCTTATGAAATGGTCGTTGTAAAGGACTTCTTTGTGGACCTGAAGTTGCCGTACTCAGCAGTGCGCAACGAACAATTAGAAATCAAGGCCATTCTGCACAACTTTTCAAAAAAAAGACTCAAGGTGCATTTCCTAATCTCTCATAACTGCAGAATCATTGATGATTTTCTCACTGTGCTGTATTTTGTTTATGGAATGCAGCTGATCCAAGTCCAGTCTATACATCTCACAACGAATGCACATTTTGTTTTGTTGCTTGATTTGTTGTGCTTCCTGTTCCACCAGGTACGAGTGGACTTCTTAGAGACGGAGCACATCTGCAGTGCAGCAAGCAAGAAGGTCAAATACCGTACAACGGTTTTTGTAGACGCCAAATCCACCAGGTCTATTCCATACATAATCATTCCCATGGAGCTCGGGGAACACTCTATCGAGGTGAAGGCCTCAGCCTATGAAACTACTCTCTCTGATGGAGTGAGGAAGACCCTGAAGGTGGTGGTGAGCAACTGTTGCATTTTTCCTAGGTCGAACAGGATAGATTCAGAAAAAATATTCTCATCTGCCAACATGTTACTGCTTTACACAGGGGTAGTGCATATTAGGTACTCTGACATCAGTACTGTTCACCATAAAATAAAAAGAAATAAAGATAATGTAAAGCCAGCACCAGTTTTAACAATTTCCACATTACTGCTAGAAGAATGACAGAATAATAAAACACATTATGATCACCATGACATAATCTGCTTCTTACTTAGTCTGAAGGAGTGCTAACTGAAATCGTAGAGACAAATGAGGTGCTCAACCCCTCTAAATTCGCTGGTAAGCATTTTCCTTCTCCTATAAAGTCATTATTATTATTCCATGTTCAATGTTGGTCAGTGTTAATGTGCATGTATATATTTCTGTCTCACTCTCACCCAAACTCTGTCCCACTGAAAGATGGGGTGCAAACTGTGCATGTGAAGACTGATATTCCAGAAGGACAGATTCCAAACACTCCTGCTCACACATACATCACTGTATCTGGTATGAGAATTTTGCATGTGCATTTTGCGTGTTTTTATAGCCTATAAAAATATCATTTTGTCTCACCTTTTTGGTGGATGGTCATATCTTTTTGTACCTTATACTTGGAGACAACATGGTGATAAGAATTAATATACTTATTCACTATTCTAATACATAAACAGCCTCAACAATCATATTTACAATGAAACAAGCTAAATGGCTATTTAGTATGAAGGTAAATCTGTTGCAAAATTTCAGAGCATGAAGGAAATTATTTGAGAACTCGTAAAACAAAATCTGTACTGTATTTTTAATTTGATAACTTGTAAACTAAAAGTTGCACTTGTATTTTTGTACACAAATTCAGCACAACTTCAAATCTGCCCGCCTCGATTTTTGCAACACATACCTCAGTGCACTTGTACGCGAAGTGGGTGCAGTGGGGGTGGGCCGTTAATCGCGACTCATCAGAAGTGGTTAAAAAATTCTTGACGCAGAGAAATAATCCCTGATTAATCTCCGTCAGTGATGGCACACCAAACGATGATATCTTTATTTTATGAGCACTGTTTTGCTAATACTGCAAACATGGCAAGCGGCATTAAGTCATCAATATTAAAATATGATGGAGAAAGTCACTTGATGAAAGCTTGAGTTGTAATGTTGTTATGACTTTATCTTAGCTAGCTAGATTGCTAGCTACGCTAATATTTTTAAGTCAAGGTTGCCAACTCTCACACATTGAGCGTGAGACACACGCATTTGACCGTCTTCACATGCCACACTTCCGATTTCTCACGCCGAAAAAAAAAATCTAGTTTATTTACTTCTGATCCACATCTATGATTCAATGAGTTACTAGTTTGCTCTGGCGCCAACCACTCGCGAGAAAATACTTAATTTGTGTCCATTTTACACCGCCTCGGTAACAATTTACCCCCCGTCAAAAATTTACACTCGCCACCTATATATATATATATATATATATATATATATATATATATATATATATATATATATATATATATATATATATATATAAATCATGAACACCGGAGCGCTCTCTGCTTGACCTACCTACAGCAGAACATCCGTTCAACTGAAGCAGGGAGCGCGCGAAGACTAGAGAACAATAGAACCGGAACCTCTAAGTTACATATGGACACAGGGTATTGTAGTTCTTATCTACATATGCAATTAAAATGGGAACAATAACTTATTAACTTTACATATATTCATTTTGACAGGACTCACACAGGTGTTTATCCTACTTTCATTTTAACTGTTACACGATCTAGCTAGCTAATTATAGAAATAGACTAAAGAAATAAAGAGATGACAGGGCATCTCTTTGAGGTTTAAAATAGTTAATATTCATTAATATTAATATTCAGGAATGAGACAAGAGGGAATTCACCACCTTTGCAAGCTTGTCTAAAAGAACTGTTGCTAGCATTGCTGATCAGGCGTTGCTTGGATTACCCATATAAGGAAATGTGCTTTTCAGCTGTTTGCTGTTGTTCAAATGTTCACCTAATACGGATGAAGAAAGAAACAGAGAGAGATAACAGAGCATTTCTTTGAGGTTTAAAATTGTTGAAAGGAAGTAGCATATATCAAATGCCTTTGATCAACAAATGCTTTTTCTCTATCTCTTTTCCTTCTCGTTTGCTGTCCTGCAGGTCAAGAGGTCAGTCAGACTATCGAACAGGCCATCAGCGGTGACTTCATGGGACGCCTAATTGTGCAGCCCACTGGCTGTGGTGAACAGAACATGATCGGCATGACTCTGCCCCTCATCGCTACACACTACCTAGACAGTACCAAGCAGTGGGAGACAGTTGGGTTGAACCGGCGTAACGAAGCCATCAAACACATCCAGACAGGTGAAAAGCACTCCTCATGTGCCTACTGACATTTGATACAAGCAATTAAGAGATACTCTAGCCTTAACTGTCTAATTAGACAGCTAGGCAGGTATTCTGAATATTACCTGTATTACCTGGTAGTAAAGTCATGATATTGGCTACTTTCTTAAATCCAAAAACTGCTGCAAAGTGGCTGCATTGAATATCTGAATGCAGCCACTTTGCATGTATGCAGCTGGTGTTTCTTTATGAAGGACAAAGGTGTTTCTTCATGAAGGACTAAGGTGTTTTAGGTACACCTATCTTATGGGTGCTGCTTAAATGTTTACAATTACAGGTTGCAGTTCATTACAAGCCACTCTCAACCTCATTCATTACTGATCAGATTCTGTGTGGATATTGAGTACAGTGTATTTACCACATGTAGATCTTATTGTATAAAAATGTTTTAATTTAAAACATCACAAGTCAAGGAGTGTAATGGTAAGGTCTGGGGCTGGGTCATCTGCTTGGCCAACTTTGGCCACCAGAGGGAGGCACCAAGTAATCAAGGGAAAAGTCTCCATTGAGCGGGCCGCCCAATGGAGAATAGGTCTTGGTCCTCCCAAGGTTTCTTCCTATTTCCCCTGCCATCATAGGAAGTTTTTCCTTGCCACTGTAACCTCTGGCTTGCTCATTAGGGATCTGGACCAGTACAATTATAAAGCTACTTTGTGACAACGTGTTGTAAAAAACGCTAAATTTGACTTTGACTTTTACCCCTGATAAAGTTTGCCCCTTTTATCTCTTTCAGGTTATGAGAAACAGTTGACTTACCGTAAACAGGACGGATCGTACGCCGCATGGACACACAGACCCAGCAGCACATGGTGAAAATCCTCCCTTGCAAGAGATGACATTCCCCTCCCCTTCTCTTCTGAAATTCATTTGCATTATACTAAATAATCATTTTTTCATTATTTGCTCATTTCTGTTTGTTGTTTTTATAAAGGCTAACTGCATATGTGGCCAAAGTGTTTGCAATGGCCAATGATCTCATTGCCATCCAGGAAAATGTCCTCTGCAGCGCCCTCAAGTGGCTAATCCTGAACACACAGATGCCAGACGGCATGTTTAGAGAGGGCACAGCTGTGATTCATGGAGAGATGGTTGTAAGTTAAGATTTATCTTTGGCTTTTTGTTGAATGTATTCAAGTTAATTGTGTCAGTAAAATCCCATGGTAAAGGCTTTCATGGTATTTTCAGGGTGATGTGCAAGGGAAGGATTCTGATGCCTCACTGACTGCCTTCGTCCTAATTGCTTTGCAAGAGGGTTACGATCTCTGTGCCAAATCAGTCACTGTAAGCCAAACAGATGTGTGACAACAAAAATGTTATCATGCTCTGGATTAAAATTTCAAACACTTTTACCTCTCTGTAAATCTTTCTTGTGTAACATTTTAGAGTCTTCCAGATAGCACGAAGAAGGCTACCGAGTATCTGCAACGCAGAATTCAGACCTTAACCAATCCATACGCGGTTGCTATGACTTCCTATGCCATGGCCAATGCTGGCAAATTGAACAAAGAGTTCCTGATGAAGTTTTCCTCTAAAGGTCAGTGCTATTCAAATCTTAAATGAATGTTTATTAAATAATCTGAAGCAAAACATGTTTATGACTTTTAAACATATTTTACTGCAATGGCCATTTGGTGCAGGCTTTGAGACAACCCCACTATGGTTTCCCTTTTTCCATCACATAAACAGATGGATCTTACTGGCAAGTTCCCAGAGGTCACCACTTCTCCCTGGAGGCCACAGGCTACGCTTTGCTGGCTCTGGTGAAGGCGAAGGAGTATGATACAGCAGGGAATGCAGTGCACTGGCTCAATAAACAGGCCAGCCCATATGGAGGGTCTGGCACCACTCAGGTAGCCCACACAGGGTTCACACACTAAAACCAGCAGTCTGTTCAGCAGTACATGGCTTGGATAAACTACTTTGAGCTGGAGTAGGTAATAGAAACCACCACATATAGGCAAGTTTTTGAAAGTATCTGAAAAAAATGCAAGCCCCTTTCTTCAGCTCTACATCCAAAGACACTCCCCCCTAACATGCTCTGCCAGACTACAGCTGAAGGGGTCCACAAGAGAGAGCAGTGAAAGAGCTGGACAGAGTAGTTAGAGAGAGCAGTTGGAGAGAACAGTGAAAGCTTATAAAAGAAAACACCTAATGGACCTAAATAAAGAACATGGCTATTGATAGTACTCCCATCTGAAAAACTAGTATGCTAGTATTGGCATAGGCGGAGCCAAAGCAGGGGCCGGGGTGGCACTGGACCCCCCTGAATTCTGATTGGCCACCCCAAGTGCCCCCCTAGATGACTGACATGTCACCACATCGCACATCTTGTTGAGAGCCTGTTGCGTTTTGTAATCGGTAATAATACTAAATGCTCAATTTCATTTAACACATGCAAGCAGCAGGCACGACGGAGAAATGTTTTCAAACAAACGTGTTGTGCCGAATTCCGAGTCCCCTCATTTGCACATGCATAAAGACGCTACAGATGATATTCGGGAGTTACAGTGATTTTAACTTAGTTCGTTGAGCACTCTAGTTTTGTCCTAACTAGATATTTAGACATAATACTGCTGTAATACTGCGATGTCGTGGTCAGAGGTGAACTTTGGTATAGCCGGTGTGTATTTTATTTAAAATAATTAACACCCTTGAGCCAGTGTGGCTTTGGATATAGATAATGCAGTTTGCTGTGATGGATAATTAAAACCTAGCTCTTATTTATGTATAGAAACATGAATCGACAATATAATCTGTAGCGTCTTTATGCGGATAAACGAGGGTTGTCGGAATGCCCCACAACACAAGTGTCGCATGTGAAATGCTACAGGCACCGTTCAGAAACTGATCAGGGGTGAGTTTCCCAAAACGTTCTTGGGTGGGTTTCCCGTTCGTAGCGCTAAGTACTTCGTAACCTCGTATGAAACGTACGAGGTTAAGAAGTAGCCTACTTAGCGCTACAAACGTTTCGGGAAACTCACCCCAGTTTAGTTAAATGTGTTCAGTTCAGTAGATATATGCAGCTTTTAGCCCGGTGAAGCTTATAAAACATTTTCCATTTTTCAAAAACTTTGTAGGTGCGGGTAATATTGTGAATTAATTATATTATAATTTTACATATTGTACATAAATAAATAGTAAAAAAAATACACTTTTCTAGGAAAAATTATATTATACTACACATTACATCTACAGTGGTTTCTTTGCCCCGACTTAAGTTTGTGTGACCGTATCAGTGATGTAAGTTACTGAAAATATGTACTCAAGTGCAATTAATTATTTCAAAAACAGTCACTCACTGATGGAGGGAATGCTGAAAGCAGCTTTCCTATTTCGTATATTTGGACTGAACTGAACACATTTAACTGCCAGATATGCCAGAAGTAGCACATCTGTGTTTTTACTTTTACATGTTGTACATTTTGCACATTGTTAAAAAAACTGCAAATTTCATACACAAATCTGATCTCCTGCGTGCTTAAGATGTACTTGATATGAAAAGTATAACATTTACAGATTTTGATTGCAATTGAATGCTTTTCTTATATATACATTGTCATAGTCTATGGACCCCCTAAAATAGCTTTGGCCACCCTCTGGCCACCCCAAGGATAAAAGTCTAGCTCCGCCACTGGGTATTGGGGCATTTTTTTGAAAATTGAGTTTGATATAGTAACTTAGGGCGTACTCACACTAGGCTCTGTGATCCGGGCCCGGGCACGGTTGCCTGCCGAAGCACGGTTCGTTTGGCTAGTGTGAGCGCTCCAACCGTGCCCGGGCCCGGATCAGTTAACCGTGCTCGGGCCCGCTTTGAAGAGGTGGGCCAGGGCACGATTCATGTGGACTCGGGCACGGTTCGCTTCTAGTGTGAGCGCTATCTGTGCCCGGGCCCGCTTGGTGCCTCGTCTGATTGGTTCATTTCGCTGGAACTTAAACATGACATCAGTGATGCGACGCTCACGTTAAACAGTCATAGCGGCAAAGCGATTAGCAGACAATCGTTGTGTTAAATTATCGATAAATCTGTGCTTGCACCGTGTTTCTGCACTCCCAAAACGACTCCAAAAATACAATAAAAAGAGAATCGTGAACTCTATAGTGTTGTGCGAGCGCGCTTTTTTCCAAATAAAGCGGCGTTGTGATGACGTAAGCGTGCTCGGGCCGGGTTGATGAAGCCAGTGTGAGTGCAGGCCAGCGGGGGAGTGGGGAGGGGGGATAACCGGGCCCCAGCACGGAACGAGCAAACCGTGCCTAGTGTGAGTACGCCCTTAATTGGCTGGCTAGTTTGCAATCTAGATGCACTAACATTAGATATATTTTAAAAAAAGCTAAAAACATCAACCATCAATCAATCAATCAAATTTTATTTATATAGCGCTTTTTACAACAGTTGTTGTCACAAAGCAGCTTTACAAGTGCCGAGTCCTAGCCCCCAGTGAGCAAGCCAAGGGCGACAGTGGCAAGGCTAGTAATACTCCATAGCTAAAATAGGTTTGAATGTTTATTTAGATTTTTTTGCTGATGAAACAGCTGTAGTACCTACAGTTCTAGCTAGCTACTGGTGCAAAGTCACACCAATGTTCACTCTGGTTTACATTTACAGCATGTGCCAAATCTATGAATTAAATGACTAGTCCGTTTCGGTGGATCCAGACTAGTCAGTTTTTTTTTTACAGTCCTGTAAAAATCTATTTTTTATATAAAAAAATGCAATAACAATCACTCATTTTCAATGCATTTCCTCACCATGGCACTCCAGAATTGTCTAAATGAAACTACAATTGGAACTAGGGGTGGGGCATACGATACTGATGATTCAACACTCGTGTCAAGCTTCCAAACAATCCATAGTGTGGTTCAAAATGTCCATATCATGTAACCATGGCTGAGCAAGGCTTCTGCTGCATTTCATCCATACAGGTGGCATATAGCACCTGCCACATTTGACTGAAACTGAAACAAACCTGATGAGAGAGCTCTCTCAATCACAAACTCAGCGAATGCTAAAAAGTCAAGCAAATGCATCCCAACTTTGAGGGGTTTGTGAGGAGATAGACTTTGAAAAATAGCAGCAGAGCGACAAAATAGCTATTGACAGTGAGCTTTAATGATAAACTCGATTGATCACGTATCATAGGATGAACTGTTTGACAGGACAGTGAGCCTGTGAATGATAGCTGGAATAGATACAATGATAACATATGGAAAATTTATATAAAGTGATCCTCTGGTTTACTGGCAGAAACTGTGTAGCCACATTTTTATATAATAACAAAAAATACCTATGCATAGTAGGTTCCAGGTAATATGGGAGAAAAGCCAACTCATCCCCAAAACAACAGAACATCTATTTTAGAATCAATATCTTGACATAAATGTCAGATACTGTTCCTTTATTGATCATTTACCTTATTGATCATTTTCCAAATGCAGTTCAGTTTACTCAAGCCTGGAAAGATTGGAATAGTAATGGGATATTATCAAAAATGGAACTGGGAACTCAATATCTATATGACAGAATTAGATGAGTGAAAAGTTTGTTTCATTAACAGGCCTGAAACAGGAAAACTGAACATGATGTTTCAAATGATTGGGATTTGAACCGATTGTTGGGGAAGACTTAATTACTTCATGATTTTAAAATAATTCCACTACATCAATTTATCTGCTTAATGAATATAAACCAGTTTGGCTCCATTTAGTTTATTCGAAAATGTGAATAAGTAAGTAACCCATCATGGGACAAAATTTAGCTCTGCATATTTTTTGGTTTATTGCTTTCTGCTTAGGCAACCATCATAGTGTTCCAAGCTGTTGCTGAGTACTATAAGGAAGTGAAGAAACTTCAGAACATGGACTTGGATGTGGAGGTGTCTGTGAGTGGACGGAGTAGACCCAGTAGATGGATTTTCAAAAGAGATTCTTCACACCTCACACGCTCAGACAAGGTAAACCATATATTTATACAATAAATAAACTTTAAATAAAAATTTTCATTGAAAATGTAGATATTTGTAGATATTTAAATGTAGATATAACATTTCTTTTTTTATTTATTAGTTTCTCACAAACTTTTCATGAAAAGAATAAGACTTGAATGTCTCCTTAACATGTACTTTCATAGGTTCAGCTTAAGCAAGGATTTAATATCACTGCAAAGGGTACTGGTGTAGGATCTCTCCAAGTAAGTATTCATGAATGCTATAAAAACTTGGCATATATGTTTCTGAATTTATCGTTGCATTTATTCATACAATTAAGCACTACAGTGCACTTTCCAGAGGCAGTTCTAGGGGAGCCAGGGGGCCCAGTGCCCCTGTCAACACCCCCTCCAGGCCCCTAAATGAGACACATCATTTATTGAATGGAGATAAAGTGGCAGCAGTATTGGCAACTTAGTGATTTTGTCGCTATTTAGCGAATTAGGCTAACATTTTTGACCCCCCCCATAAGATGTAAATTTAATTTAATATTTTAATTTGCAATGTTTTCTTTATTTTTGGCTACAAAACAAGCTTCCCAAGGTGGTAGGTCTCAATATGTAATAGGTTTTATTACTATTCTATAGCATAAATTAAGCACTTTGAATTGCCACTGTGTTTAAAAGGTGCTTCACAAATAAATGTGTCTTGCAGGTTTTGACCATATACTATGCTAGGCCCATTGAGAAGCAGAGTGACTGCAACAAGTTTGATCTCACTGTTAAGCTGGAGAGGCAGGCCAAGAGTAAGACCCCAAGCTCTAAGCCAACTTTGTTTCTAGTTGTGAACCAAAACCGAGAAAATGAAAATGTCCTTGACTGATGCTGTTTCCTCTTTGCAGTCACATATGCAGGAGCCAAAGAAAGTTACTTGCTCACCATTGAAACCTTGTGAGTGTACCATACCCGTCTGTTTATAGCTTTCTTTGCATTATGCAAAGGCATTTTGGATACAAACAAAATAACTGTAAGATTGTAAAATGTGTACATAACACTGTGCATGTAAATTAAATATGTTCAGCTACAGAGATCCAAACAGAGATGCCACTATGTCTATTTTGGATGTCGGCTTACTGACGGGCTTTGTGGTGGATGAACATGATCTGGCAGATGTAAGGAAAATACTGTCAGATGAGAAATGACTGACATTATTATTATTATTATTATTATTATTATTGTTATTATTATTACAACTTATTATTATTATTATTATTATTATTCATAAGTATTAGTATTAATTCTTCATAAAACTAATATTATGCAATTAATGTGTTTAGTTGTAGGAGCTGTGTTTTAAAATATTTTACAAATTTAGGAAATTTGCAATTGTTCATTTTAATTGGTAGTTTATGATACCTAGTAGTACCATGATGCTTGATAAACCATTTAGGTCATTTGAAACTGACATAGCACTTCAAAGTAATTAGACATTATAATGAAATGACAGCACTTTAAAATAATCAGACAATATAATAAATGAAATAATGACATAGCACGTCAAATTAACAAGATTTGGAATAATGACAAAATGAGATATATTTTGAAATATTTCAAAATACCTGGTTATTTTAAAAAGAACCTTGAAGCTCAGAGCACGTTTGCCTCAATTTTGCTAAAAACTGATAATTTCATATCACCCACCAACACACTAACCAAAGTCAAGAATCAGTTCTGTAATTTATATTTACTTAGAATGCTCATAAACAACCTCAAAATTTTCTAGGCATCACATCCACATCTTTTATTAAACAGCCAAATTTAAGTGGTATATTAACTAGTCTGAAATATAATAGAGGTTTTTGGGGAACATATAAGGAGATTAATTCCTCAAACTTTCCTGACATTGGAAGACATGAAAAATTTAATTATACAAAGGAATCTGCATCATTGCATCAAAGCTATTCTTTGATTCCCTTTGTAGCATTTTGTGAATTATAGGAAATTGTTTTTATAAATATAAAAATTAACCTTTAAAAACAAACCTGTTTATGGAGGAAACATTTCTATAGATATTCTTAAACAATAGTGTACAACAAAAAACTAAAAACAAAGATTTGTTTGATTTTTTCTTATGCTTATTTTTAGCTATCAACTGGAAAAGACAGATATATTTCGAAGTTTGAGATGGATCAACAGCTTTCAGAACGAGGCTCTCTGATCATCTATGTAGATAAGGTACATGTGGAAGCAATCCATTGGCATTTTATGTGTTTAGACTACAGTTATAGATACAAAATGATTTACTGTCCAACACTGATTTACTACATCTGGCCAGATATCTCATGGAGTGGTAGACAAGTTTGCTTTCAGACTGCACAAGGTCACAGACGTGGGGATGCTTCAGCCTGCTGCAGTCACTGTGTATGAGTATTACTCTCCAGGTATGTTGAACAGACACAAGCGCACACACACACACACACACACACACACACACACACACACACACACACACACACACACACACAGATACTGACTCACTCACACTCTCTCTCTCTCTCTTTCTCTCTCACATACACATACACTTTGTTTGTCTTTGTAGCTCTTAGACACACACAAATATATACTGTATTTTTGTCTTCACAGGGGACCGCTGTGTAAAGTTCTACCATCCTGTTAAGAAAGGAGGCGCTCTAAGCAGGCTGTGCGATGACCAGGAGGGCCTGTGCCAGTGTGCTGAAGGTGCATCTATAGCTAATGCCATGACAACAAAAAAGAGACCTTCTTAAGTTTCTCGCAATTCCCTAACAATATTTTTAAAATTCCTACCCAGATACTTCTTATGCCACACCCTTTATATAAATAAATAATGCTTTTAAATTTAACCATTTTTACAATATTACCATTGCACATTTGTCTATTGTGTAAGAAAGATAAATCTAAAACCTTAATATATTTTAAAACAGAAAACTGCAGTGTCCAGAAGAAAGATAATATTAATGATGATGATCGGGACAAAAAAGCTTGTGAAGCTGGCATGGACTACGGTAAACATCTGTGTCTCTATGATATTTGTAAACCAGGTCTGATTGCAACATACACATGTGCACGCAAGGTTTTTTGTTTTATAATACTGGCTCATACTCATACATACTCATATATATTGTGAAAAATAAGTGGAGGATTGATGTTTGTTCTAATTTGTGTCTTTTCCAGTTTACAAAGTCAAAGTTGAGAGCATGGATCTCACTCCATACACACACTACTATAAGATGAAGATTGACCACGTCCTGAAAGAAGGTATGGCTTCTTATTTGCCATCAATACTGGCAAATTGAAGATCCTTATCATGAAATGGTACAAGTATCTTAAACAGTGTGTACACCTGTATCACACAAGAGCAAAAATTTTTAATTGCTTCAAATTAAAATTTACATTACATAAAAAATCGCTTCAAATTAGCTAATGAGCTTGATCAGGTGTTTCAAATTGTGTAGGGCAGTAGGGAACCAAGACTACAGATGTAATTTGTGATGGTTGCTGCATGGTGAAACAGCTGTTTTTGAGCTGCCAGTCTCAAAAACATCCTTTTACTTCTTCACAATTCAAATTGGAATGTGTGGAGAAGCACAGATACCAGAAAACCGTGATCCAAAAGGCAGAAACAATAACAGTCCAGCTGTCTGTAAATAACAGTAACAGTCCAATAACAGTCCAGCTGTCTGTAAATAACAGTAACAGTCCAATAACAGTCCAGCTGTCTGTAAATAACAGTAACAGTCCAATAACAGTCCAGCTGACAACAGTCCACAAAAGACAATCCGAATTGTAGGCTACCATAAAAATAGGGGCAAATTCATAAGAGAGTAATCCGAATAATATAAACAAGTAGTAAACATAATGATGGCAATCAAGAAAAACACTTGGTATGCTGACTGCTAGAATTTGGCAATACTTTGCAACATCCCTAGGGTTACTGAGGATTTTATACTGTATGCAAATTAGGTGCAGGCGGTTCAGAAGTCAGGTGATGTAGATCGCCTCAGCCTGCGCTGAGAATTCTGAGAGCTGGAGTCTGGTTGCATGACATTATCTAATCAGAATGTTATCATATTAATACGTATTCTGCAGGAACTGATGCAGGTGTGGAAGGACAAATGAGAACCTTCATGGGTCATGCCAACTGCCAAGAATCATTTGGATTTGAGAAAGGCAAGGCCTACCTCATCATGGGCCGAAGTGTTGACTTACCCAGGGTTGACGGAAGGTACTGGTGTTTTTGTGTATATAAATGTATACACGTAGTAGTGCTAAGATTCTGCTTAGCTTAGTGCAGGGGTGGCCAACCTGTCAGAGACCAAGAGCCACTTTTTTTACTGTGTTACAGCAAAGAGCCACATCATACACATGGACATGCTTGAACATCACCCATCCCTTCCTCTCTCTCTCACACATACACACACACACACACACACGTGCACACAGAGACCTCTGCTCAGATTTATTGTAAATGTAACACACAAACAGTGTGGCAGCACTCATGGTCTGGTCTGGTGGTCTTAGCGGCTCACTAGGCTTGTAAACAAACCGTGCACCACGAAGATGTAACAGTCTGTTAACCTCAGAGCTGATGAGGTAACCGGGCCACGGCACAGATCGTTTGTGCAGGTGAGAGTGCGGACTGGCAGGGGAGACCCATGAAACCAGGCAAAGAGCCGCATGAGGCTCGCGAGCCGCAGGTTGGCCACTCCTGGCTTAGTGTGTTATTGGGGACTTTTATTAACATGTATGTAGAGTGTGTGTTTGTTCTCTGTTATTATGCTTCAATGTGCGCTTCATGTTGATGTGGATTAGTGTTGACCACATGTGTGCGTCCTCATTTGCAGACTGCAGTACATCCTGGGTGAGCAGACATGGATTGAATACTGGCCCACAAGTGAGGAAGGACAAACTGCAAAATACAAAAAGAAATACGCTGGAATCAGTGAACTTTCTCAGACCCTCTCTGACTTTGGATGCACTACATAAATAAGTCTGATTCAAGCCAATGAATAAATATTCAAAAAATAACACATCTCTGCACACACATATCTGCCTTTTCCTATTAACATGACTCCGGATTTGTGTCACCATTTACTTGCTAAAAACAGCATCACATTTATTCCAAAAAATACATATTTCCCTTTCCTCATGTAGAGCATTAAAGGCAAAAAATTAATATAATAAACTTTACATTAATAAATAAACTTTACAGAAAATGTTACCAAAGGTATTCTTGGCTTTTTTTAACCTTATTATACTGTTGTGGAGTTTAAACATAATCATTGTAAATGTAATTTCTTAGCACTTGGCCACCACAGCAGACTCCCAGCTAAAATGGAGGGCTGGACCTCATCTGATTTACATACTTCATCTCATGAGCCTAAATGCTAGGGAAGGCAAACAGGTAGCAAGCGGGAACCAGGTTATGGAGGGTTTGCATTCTCTGTGATTTATTCACAAATATGGAAGCACCTAAACCACAGTCCAGTCCTTTGTTGAACCAAACCCTATACTGGGGACAGAAAAGAAAAAAACCCAGGGGTGAACAAAAACTGGGGGGTAGACAAAAGCAAGGGTGGCACAGCAAAGGGCTGGGAAAAGATTGAGTGGCTACCACGTAGAAACGAGAACAGGTTGGTTAAGCCGAGCAGCAGTGGCAGAGTTAGACTTCTAGCGTTGGGGTAGCCAAAGCCTTTTTAATGTTCGCCACAGACTACAACAATGAATATTCAAGAAACACAATCAATTGAAGTCAAAATTATTGTATGTACAGGTGCATCTCAATAAATTAGAATATCATCAAAAAGTTAATTTATTTCAGTAATTCAGTACAAAAAGTGAAACACATGACTGATCTATTTCAAGTGTTTATTTCTGTTAATGTTGATGATTAACTGAAATAAAAAATATATTAATAAAAGTAGATCTCTGTATCCCAGTCCATGGAGCACCTTTTCAGTTTGCATGTTTCCCTTCTAGTACCACTGTTTGTTTATAATAAGCAGAGGTGGGTAGGAACCCATTACATTTACTCCATTACGTTTACTCAAGTAGATTTTTGGACAAATATGTACTTGTGAGAGTAGTTTTTAATATGAAAGACGCACGCTACCGTTACTTTAGTTTCATTTTTCAGTGAGAAAATGTCTTGCCACCTGAATATGTGTGACCAATGAAATGAAGCTGGTCAGTGATCGCATACGCAAACTTTCTCCACTGGTAGCAAAAAAGTATGGTGACAGAAAAATCTACCGAGCATCCCTGGCCTCACATACAGCCAATGTTTACATTACAAACGTGTAAAAAGGACAGTTATATAATGCGCTGTCAGTTGTGTCTGCCAAAACGTGGCTCTTTCAGCCTACAAAAACTCAATGTCAAATTTGAGGAAACACATTGCAATAAGTTACAACTGGAGGCATACATTTGTATGATGTAATTACTAAATGTAACAGTGCAATACTAAAAATACTACAAAATGTTTTCCATGATGTAATTTACTGACACGAGACAGTATTCTGCATTTACTCACTACTTGAGTAGCTTATAATCAAAGTACTTTTTAACTTTTACTCAAGTACATTTTTGGATGCATACTTTTACTTTTACTTGAGTACAATTTGGTTCAAGTAACAGTACTTTTACTTGAGTAAAATTGTTGAATACTGATAAGTAAGTATACCTCTGATAAGTAAATGCAGTTATCATTCACATATGACTAGCAGAATGAAAGAGAAGAATATTCATTGTGGCTATGAAGATAGGTTTATGTATTAGCAGTTAACATTTTCATATTTTGAAACACTCAGGAACTGAGTTTGAGGAACTGAGTTTGGCTATTCATCATGACGAGGGTCTCAGAGTGTGAATGCACAGAAATCATGGTGACTCTGCATTCAAACCATTTCTTCTTTTTTGACAAAAATGTGTTTAATATGTTCTTGTTTTCCTTCTCTTAGAAACAAAAATTACACATAATTAATTAATGCTCTCATTATCACAAACACACAAATGTGATTTAGGGGAAAGGTAGAGAGAAATCTATGAGAAACACGGACATAATTTGTGGGGGGGATGAGGGGGACATGTCCCCCCCCCCCCCCCCCCTACTTTTTCAAAAACCGGTTTTTGTCCCCTGCAGTTTTTACAGTTAAAAACAAATATTTAAATGGAGACAAATCAAGCGCTAGGACCACGCAGAAAACGATCGCTCCGATTTCTGACGCTGAAAAAAATCTAGTTTATTAGTAGTTTGCTCTGGTGCCAATCACTGGTTATCAATCGCTTTAGGTGTCAAACTTTGCCCCCCCCCCCCCCTTGCCCCGGCAACGTTTGACACCACCCCCAAGTCAACGTTTGACACACACACCACCACCATCTTCAACCACCCCCCGTCAACATTTGACACACACACCATCATCACCTCTCCCCCCCCCCCCCCCCCCCCCCCACACACACACACACAGTAGTGGTGGTTGTCAAAAAGTACAACCTATGTTGGCATTTTGAGACCAAACATGGAGCTATGTATGCCAAAATTAGGCTTCAAGAAAAAACAACAAATTGCTAAAGAATGAAAAGGAAAACTGCAATTGCAACAGAATGTGTTTTCGCTAAAGCCACAACCACAAACAATGCGGCAGTAAAAGCTAACTTTGTTGTGGCTGAAGAAATCGCTCGCGGTTCAAAGTCTTTTTCAGTGGGAGCTTTTTGAAGCACAATTGCTATTTCCACAGTTAGCCTATTTGATATTTCAAGTTTTGAAGTATATGTAACATCTTTGTTATTTTTCTTTATTCACTTGGATAGTTTGATCATTGGTTGATGGAGTAATGTGGGTTTCATAACATATATGCAAATATATATGTAATATTTGTAACTTGAATAAGTAATAAATTCAGAGTTATTTAACATCAAGGAGTTACATTTATAAGTTACAAATGGCCCTCATTGGACAACGGTTTTGCTGATGTGGCCCGCGGTGAAAATAAATTTGACACCCCTGCCTATACCATCCACTTCAAAAGAAACCCTGGATTCTTTAACCAAATGGCTGTTTAACAGCTTGTATTCCAATCCCATGATGAGAAATCTTACAACAAAATTTTTGTGTTGAGTTGATCTAGGAGGTAATTAATGACCTATTTTAGTAGATAACTGCTGGAACAGGATCCGGGAACTCTTTCATTTTGAAGGGTGCATTCAGGAAACTGTCTGCCTCTATCCGGTAACTTTCAAGCCTACTAATTATAAGTTATGAAGAAATCTGTCTGCGTTTAACCAATTAATTGAACAAATAATTCTATAAAAGACATTTTTTAAACACAAGATCAACATTCAGGCTTCCTAAATCACATAAGAGCTCTCCCTTTTAGCGATGCCTTTCCGCGTCTCCCCCATAAAGCATCCGCCCACCCCTCACACGGCCCTAGTCCAAAGTCATGAGCATTTTTAATATTATACACAAAAATATAATAAAACAACACAAATAAATTTCAAATCAGTTTTATGGTTTATGTGGGTCATTAATAAAAAAATAAAATTGTTTATTACATTTTACAATTTGTCAAAATAACAGCGATCAATATGTCGAAAAGACAGTCAAACTTGCTTTCCTTTTTTTTTTATACAAAAAAAGCATCTGATTGTACTACTAAACAACCGAGACTTGAAGCAAATGAAGGCAGCGGCAGTGGAGATGTTATTGGGGCAGGTGCGAGTGTGGTTGAGTCCCAAGCTATATACTAAACAACTAATAAGGTAAGAAACAATTCTGCACTTAAAACACTTATAAAACACATGTAAATCATTTAAAAGTAATTTATACAAACGAATAAGCTTGTTATTTTGACATTTGTGTGCCTAAGCGTTGTGTTTTATGTGTAATCCGGTGACATTGTTGGCCTCAGTGACCCCTTGTCTCATGCCGCTGTTTGCGTTCCGGCATCGTTTGATTTACAAATTAAGCACTGAGATAACTTAAAAAGCTTTGTGGCAGCTGGAATGGATGGGGGCCGAAGATCTGGAGCCATAGTCATAAATGTCTGAATTAGAAATGAGCTTAACAGGTACCTATTTCCAATCTAAGACCAGACAGTTGAGACTTGAAAACTGAGTTTGTGATGGTCTGGGCCTGGCTTTCTGCCTCCAGAACTATCAATTTCCAGGCCTATCAATAGATTATTGACCAGAATCTCTTGCCATCAGTCAGGGAATTGAAGTAGGAACGGAAATGGGTTACGCAACAAGACAACAACCCAAGGCATTGCAGCAAAACTATCAAGTAATGGCTTAAGAGAAATCCCATAGAAATGCAATGGCAAGATCTGAAGTGAGCAGTACATGCCAGATGTCCCTCCTACCTCTCACGGTGGAGTTCTGCAAGGAGGAGTGGGCAAAATTCCAAAAACCCAGATGTGAGACACTCATTTGTGGTTACAGAAGAAGTTTGTTTGAAGAAAAGGCTGCAAAAGGAGGTAACAAAAAAACAAACCTTCAAGCAGGACTGTGTGTATATATATACACACAGTCCTGCTTGAAGGTTTGTTTTTTTGTATATATATATATATATATATATATATATATATATATATATATATATATATATATATATATATATATATATATAGAGCAGAGCAGGAGTGGCTAATTGGGAGATTCGGGAGGATTCCCGATGGGCCGGCTCATGTCAATCTCTAGTTTGGGCCGATTGGGAGGGAAAAATAATTTTGGCCGGATTTGGGCATGAAACTCCCGAGCTGAAAAAGGGGCCCACTCCGGCCCTGATATAGAGTGTATATATATGTGCACACTGTGAAATTCTGCCATTTAAGGTAGTTGGTATGACACTAGTAATGTCACAATCATACAGCTACTTGTATGAGTACAAAGATTGTGACATACATCAGATTTTGAGCACAGGAGCACAGGACACTTGAAAAGACTTCAATACCAAAGGCTCTTCCTCTCTGGGAGAAAGGTAAGGATGATCTGGACATTATCACTGCACACAAAGCAATAAACAATGTAATTTTCACTGCTTCACCTAGCAAACGTCCTTGATGGTAATGTGTAATTTGTTTTTAAAATTGGATTTATGTCTATATTTTGTTTAGTCATATACATATTTATATTTCAAAGGGCTTGCACAAACAATACTTACAAACAGGACATTTTCAGTATTTACAAGTTCTGTCCCAGCACTTGTGCATTAAGAGGTTGGATCAGACAAGCAAGATGCTTCTGGACCTGGTGTGGCTAACAGCTACACTTCTCTGCTTCCCCTTGCTTTCACTTTGTGACCCACTGTGAGTATACGGTATGACAAACACACAATGAAGTAAATGTATTTATGAAAGTAGGATGAATATTGTGAACTCTGTGGATAGGGCAGATCTGTTGTGTGGGGCTGTGCTGTTGGGAGCATCCAGATAACTGTGCTTGAGATAAAAATGCTAGATATTTAGGCACCCTGCCCAGAAGTAGCCCCGGGGCCAGGACTTTGGACAGTTGAGGGTGAGCGTCCAGTGACTATGCAGACAATATGAACAATAAGAAGCAAAGTGGGAGGACCATATCAGGTCACCACCCACAATGCCCAGAATTAAGGATGTAGTGCAAAGCCAATCAGGTCAAGGACAGGAGTGGATGGGTGCTTGTTTTCACAGACCATGGCAATAGGAACTGGCTCTTGGTATTTGTAATGTAGCTTTACTTGTGGGTGGGGATGCTGGAGCTGGTGTGTGAGGTTGAGAGATACCATCTAGATTTTGGACTCACCTCTATATACATACTCTTAAGTACATTGGCCTCACTCCAGCTCAGGAGTTGCAGTAAGTGGGTGAGGAGCTAAGTGGTTTTGGGAACACTGGGGATAGATCTCTGGCTGATGAGAGCAAGTACTTGCTTTGCCCAGTAGATGTATGTCAAATCAATTCAATAGAGGAAAACTGATTGAGGAAGATGGTGTTTAAGTACACTGGGTAGCAAGGTACCGAGGTGGATCAAATTAGCTTAAAATTGCTGGGTATTTGCCTTCTTTAAAATGGTTGAATAAAGTAAACTTTACTATAAATACTCTTTCAGTGGAGTAGCTGAAGGAAAAGCACATTTGTCCAGAAAAAACACAAAAAGTTTAATGTGCTTCTTTTTTTTATTTTTATTTTTTTTTATGTGCTTTAAAAAAGTTTAAAGTTTAACAAATGTGCCGCGATCATTATGGTACAACACAAGCAGTTCATTAAAAAGCAACTAAATAATTGTGAAAAACATTTTTCCCTTTGCCATGCCAGGTTCATCATGTCTGCACCAAACCTGCTTAGGGTGGGCAGCCTGGAGAAGGTGTTTGTGGAGGCACAGGATTACACTGGCAATGATTTTAATGTGAAGATAATGGTCAAGAACTACCCACAGAAAATACTGGAGCTCACATCCACATCTGTTACAGTCAGAGCGTCTGCTAGCTACCAGGCACTTGTGAACATTAAGGTATCATTAAACTAGTATCCAGTTTGAACACAAAATATTTTACAATAACATCTTGGTGTGGGACACAGGTCATGAGTTTAACTTGACCAAGAATTTTATTTTGTATCAGTTCCCCAAACAGCAAGGGTTATACAAGCTTAGCACTACAGTACTGAGGTTCTTTAGAATTTGATTTACAGAAAATTAGTGTCTAGACTTTCTAGAAAGACCTTCTTGAAAAAACATATAGCTTCTCAGTCTTTTTTCAGTTACTGTCATTTTATTATTTTATTGCACTCGAGTCTTTTAATGTATTTTTCCTATTTTTTGGCACTTAATTTCCCATCCTCCTTGCTATATAAATCAGTGCATAAAACTCTGCCTGAGATATTATCAGTGTTGTATAAAGTATTAGAGACCCATATTGAGTAAAAGTACAAGTACTCTATCAAAAAATTTACTTGAGTAGAAGTTGAAGTGTTCTTTAAAAACTTTACTTAAGTAGAAGTACAGAAGTATTTAGCATTTTTTGTACTTAAGTATTGCAAGTAGTTTAGTCTAAAATTTATTACTCAAGTACTGAAAGTAAAAAGTACAAGTATTGTGTTTTGAATTAATTAAAGAAAGCCATCAGAGTTTGATTATCAATTGTTTTTATATATCACTTACAAATCAAAGATGTCAAAGACCACAAATACAAGTGTTCTGTATGAACAAACAAGTAGCAACTTAAGAAAATTGGGCTTAACATGTCGTACACAAAAAACAATAACCTATGTCCCGCTATGTCGTAGGTTTGACGCAGAAGTATAATTTCGCCTTAATTTAGCTGAGAAAACGAGGTGTATTTTGGACGTAAAATCCGTCCGTCCGATTCTAAGGGTGAGCCTACTGCCCTGCGTTTACCCTCAATAAATGCCCTTACCCTATAACAGGGGTGGCCAACCCGCGGCTCTCAAGCCGCATGTGGCTCTTTGCCTGGTTTCATGCGGCTCCCCAGCCGGTCCGCGGGCTCACCTGCACAAACGGGGCGACACACTGCTACATTTTCGTGGTGCGCGGTTAGTTTACAAGTCTAGCGAGCCGCTAATACTTTTAAAACCGGCGTAGTGGAAAACACGCATTTGACTGTCTTCACAGCTAATAATTTACACTCACACTCCACCCCCCCCCCCCCCCCCCCCCCCCCCCCGCTCAACAGATTACACTCGCCCATGTACGATGTGGCTCTTTGCCGTAACACAGTAAGAAAAGTGGCTCTTGGTCTATGACGGGTTGGCCACCCCTGCCCTATAAAAACACTACACTATAAAATGGGCACATGATTAGTCAGCATGAAAAGAGACACGCGATTACTGTTGCTAAAAACACATCGCCTTTATGATTTATGATTGCCAGCTAATGTTAAGTGAATACTGCAGCACGTCATGAACATAATTAGGTTAGTTAGCCAAGATATCTAGCCTAAATAGCACTTACTGACAGCTAAAGCTGGTGTGTCTTCTGTGCGTTATATTTATAACTTACATTGATGTTTCTTCAAGTTCAAAGGTAAATTTTTGGAGGCCAATATTTCATCCTCTTTAGGGAGGCAGAGATGGCACTTCATCCTATAGGAATTTACTTTCCAGCAAACGCAAACACTTATTATGCAGCACTTATGCTACTCTTCTGCTGTTACCAAACACAGTACCATCTCTTTTAATGAGATAAAAAGTGAATTATTTGGAATAATTTTGAGTATATGTGTATTTGTATCAGTGGGGAACCATCAGGGCCCTCTACGCCCTCTCTGAAGGCCTAAAATATTCTTAAAACATTATATATATAATTATCCAATTTTATTTTATCTACTTACAGTTTTACAATCGACATCTAAACAATTACAAAAATATAAGCAAATAAAATATTCAACTGTGTCTATTCAATCTGTGTTGGAAGGTGAGGGGTTAAGTGGAAGCCTGTGAGCCTGTGTCTCCCCCTATCAGGACTGTGATGCCCGCTGTTCGTTTACAGAGGGCCAGGCAGTTATAATTCAGCGCAATACCAGTTTCAAATGACAGTAAAATTGACCAATCATATCTTCCCTCTTAGTGGGCGGGCTTAACTGTATGATAATTTCCGCCCGCTGTGGCGACGCTAGCTGTCGTTAGCCTACCGCCGCTAGCTAGTTTCGATTCGGCCCTTTGACGTCCTCATTTACATATTCCGCTTCCGAGAACCATGGAGCTGTGAAACCTTATTTTGTTTGGAAACTTATTTTGCTTAACAAGTTATCTAGTACAAATGTTATTTGAACGCACTACATGCGTTTCTAAAGCTATACTGTCGTCTCGGTTTTTTCTTTATTCTTTAGTGCAGTTTATTAGGAGAGGAAAAAAATTCGGGGGGGGGGGGGGGGGGGGGGGGGGGATTGTAGCGGGCCCAGGTTTAATGGTCACGGTTCGCTACTGATTTGTATAAATATGCAAATTAAACTGAAGGTGCTGGAAAATACTGAAAATGAACCTTCAAAGTGCCGCACAAGTGCATAAATTACACCTTGTAACTTCACACGCACAAAAATCGAGAGGTGCACAAAGTCGCGACGCGACCGCGCACGTGGCCAACGCGCATGGGCGGACCCACCGTGGTTGCACCATTTTTGCCACGCAGACCCTTGCGGCAGTCACGATGTGTCAGGTGAACCTAGATTACGGAGCTCAAGTGTTCAGTGAAGGCAGCAGCAGAGTAAACCAGACGCGACCGTAGCATGCGCAGTTTTCTCATAAAACCGCCTGATCGCTTGACCCGGTAACAGCGCCAGTTAACATGTTTATAATTGTAACCAGTAACTATACTGTGACGGGCAGGGTGAGCGAAAATAAATGGAAGCGATCACGCCAAGTCTCAGGGAAAAAAGATGGTTTAATATGAAAAGTGCGCAAACCAAAACCCATGAACTGATCCGAATTAAGGATATAATAACCAGCGGTCAACTGGTACAAAGACAAGACATATATAGACAAACAAACGACCCTCAGGTGAGACGGATCACGGGCTCTGCCCACCTGAGGGACGAACACAACACCACACCCACAGGACGAGCTGCTGCTGTAGACGGGGGTGACCAGTAGGGGGCCGCCGTACCGTGACATATACAGCATGTAAAAAAATTTATCAGAGTAAAAGTATTAAACTGACGGAAAATATGTAGTGAAGTAAAAGTGGAAGTAGGAGAAAAAATAATACTCCAGTAAAGTACAGATACAGCATTTTAGTACTTAAGTACAGTAGTGAAGTAGTTCTACTTACTATACAACTCTGGATATTATATCTTGGGATTTAAATTTTATGCAACTACTCTTGTGTAATTTGTTTTTAAGTGTATTATTTTAATGTTCCCTATAATATCCTCTTAAATGTTCAATTAAGCAATCTCAATTGTAATCAACATTGTGTTGTATTATATCCAGCACCCAACAACTGTAATTTTACTGGGCTATGCTAACATCTCAAGTAGTGGGGAAGGGATATTTTAGTTCTGAAGTGACTAATCAGTTCTCTTTGCTATGGTTCAGATCCCTGAGAGCAGAGACTACTTCAGCAGTAACCCACTGGAGAAGCAGTATGTGTGCCTGCAGGCACAGTTTCCCACAAAACTGCTGGAGAAGGTCGTCATGGTTTCCTTCCAGTCAGGCTACATATTCATTCAGACAGACAAGTCCATCTACACACCCAATAGCAGAGGTAAACGTTAATGCATAGATGAAATCATAAATGCAGCCACCATAAAGTGTATGGTGTGTATAAATGCAGCTAAAATACACATCAAATAAATAGCACTGATACTGAATTTGCATCCTTCAATGAACGAAACAGACTAACGAGCGAATGGATGAATTAAAAAAATTACCAAACAAACTAATACTTGCTTGACAACTGTTTAAAGCCAAACTTAGGTTTTTAATTTGGACAAATTAAATTAGGGCTTTAATATATTTACAATTATATATTTGTTCTACAGTTCACTACAGGATCTTCTCAGTGTCATCGGATTTGGAACCTACTGATGAAGGTGGAATCTCAGTTGAAGTCCTAGTAAGTGCTCAAATAATGACTACACAGAAATCATCAGTTCACAGTTAATACTAATTGATTGATAATTAGATTTTTCAAGTAACTGAAACTCTATCAGTACGATTGCTGTATTATTCACTCTTTATGTCTTTATCATGAGAACATACAGAAAGGAAAGAGTGGTCATGTTTAGGCTGATGGCCTGTTTCAGTATGGCAAGTATGTGGTGCGGTTGGGGAGATTTCATTTCATTTTTTTTTTTATGTTTAAACTTAGTAGAACACCTGAGTGATTCATTTATTTGTGTACTGTGACAGTAGCCACCACCAGTAGCCTCTATTAGTCAGTGGCTTTTGTTTATGCTTGGTCTTTTTTGTTTATGCTTGGTCTTTTTTGTTTATGCTTGGTCTTTTGTTTATGCTTGGTCTTTTTTGTTTATGCTTGGTCTTTTTTGTTTATGCTTGGTCTTTTGTTTATGCTTGGTCTTTTTTTTACACGTCTCTGTTTTTGTTTGTTGCCACACCCCACTTGGAGACTTCTTCATTTGCAGACTTTCATTTACCTTGTCCTTTTTCTACACATTCTACGCTCATGACATGTATAAGAAGATATTTGTATAATTGTGTATTTGGGAAATTGCTCACATTAGTAAGCAAATTAATTATTATATTTCTGTTTTTCAAGAATCATCAAGGAATTTCAATTCGGAGGGATACAATCTTTCCTAAGCAAGGAACTCTGACTGGGATATACAACATCCCTGATATTGCCAGGTTGGTGCATTGCTAATTCTCAGAAGTCTTTTTTAATGTACCTACTTGTCATGGTTTGACATGAAATATTTTTTTTTCCTTCCAAAGTCCTGGAATATGGTCTGTGGCAGCGCGGTTCGTAAACACCCCACAAAAGAACTTCACTGCTGAATTTGAAGTTAAAGAATATGGTGAGACTCAGTTCTTATATTCACTCAAATACCATTATGCTTGTTGGATCTCAACACATATACTCACTTGTATGTTGATTTGCAGTCTTACCAACCTTTGAAGTCACCTTAAAACCATCCAGGTCCCTCTTCTATGTGGATGATGTGGACCTTAAAGTGGACATAAGTGTCATGTAAAAGAAACTCATATCACTCGGACTTTCCCCAAATCCATTTTATAGAATTTTTTTACAGAACAATTGTATAATTTTACTAAGCAACAGAATGGTACTGGCAAAATGTATTTTATAAAAAATAAGATACTAAAATGATTCAGTTTGGAATTGCTATTTGGTGTATACAGAGCCATTGCTGTTCATTGCATGTTTCTAATTGTCAGAGATCACTGCTGTTTTGTGGCAATGTAATTTGTGTATGTTATATAAAGGTACCTTTTTGGGAAGAAAGTGGATGGAAATGCATTTGTGGTGTTTGGTGTGATGCAAGGTGACAGCAAGACAAGTCTGCCAGCTTCTTTAAGCAGAGTCAAGGTGAGCTTCACAGAAAGTTGTACATGTTTTATTTTATATACACCACAGAAGTCCATGTATTATTTACATACATGTACATTCCAATTCTAACATAAAGTAAAAACACAAGTATGTGTATTAATTCATATGATATTCTAGATCACTGATGGCGAGGGCAATGCAAAGCTGACCAAAGCAATGATTCACAAAACTTTCCCAGACATCCACAAACTTGTTGGAAGTTCTCTATATATATCTGTCAGTGTTTTAACAGATACAGGTAAGAACCATAAAGTAGTGTGTCTCTCCATATCCAGTGCAAAACAGACTCCTATTGACCTTTTTCAATGTTTATCCATATAAGCTTTTATGATCAATAATTTGATCAATACTAATGTTCACACTAATAGGAGATAATTTCATTACAGTTTTTCTCAGTCGATTTGGTTCATTTCTCACATCATGGTTTACATTGGCATCACACTAATGCATTTCTCAAAACAGTTAGTGCAAACAGCAAAACTCAATGAAATACATGCAAAAGCAGATACTTCGCTCAAAATTATTTGTTTTTGCCCCAAAATCAAATATTTAGGTCAATCAATTTGTCAGTGCCATCAGAATATCTAGTCTGTGTGCCATTGCCTATGAACAAGGCAGTCAAAATACTTGGTCATGTTGTCAGTGCAACTATAAGTCACAGTCAGTGTAGACTGTATATTCTGATGGAAACTAGCTAAGCTTTGATTTCAATAACGTTTTGATTTGATTTGCACATTCTGTGGTATATCAAATACATGTTACACACATAAAACTTACATGGAACACAAAGTTACACATGACTGTATGTGGGAGACTGATAGCAAGACACTGGACTTTGTACAGCAATATTGTTTGACTGTATTGTTTGCACTGCAATTTGTTGACAAAAACAAATCTGATTGAAATTCAGAAAAGACCGACAACTGACTGGAAAAACTGCAAAATTAAAAACTTATTCTACACATTCAAAACAACCTAAGCACATACAGCCTCCTCTTGTTGTGTGAAAATGGAACCAAACAATTTAATCAAATTAGGATAAATTACCAAAATGTAACAAAAAAATTTACCAAATAAATAAATGTAAAATGATGCCTTAGAGCAGGGGTGCTCATTACGTCGATCGCGAAGGAAGTGTCGGTCGATCGCGAAGGAATGTGCGTAGATCGCGTGACATTAAAAAGTAGTAGATGAATCGCCCATCCGCACTGACGGTTGTATTTTGATTGACATTCATGGTAGCCAATCTGCAATCCGCTCAACAAATTACGTTCGCCACCCCCCCCCCCCCTCAACTGCCCCCACTATGAGCTAGTCTTGATATCCTATATGGTATAAGAATGCAAAAATGTAAAACATGTTCCACAATTGTTGCCCTTACTGTATTTCACTGTTTTGTCCCCTCAGCCTTACACCACACAGTCTTACCCCTCTAGACCAGTGATTCTCAACTGGTGGGTCGCGACCCAAAAGTGGGTCACGGACACGTCCTTGGTGGGTCACGGACAGCTTGTTAAAAAAAAAAAAAAGTCTACTCTTCAGATTTTGTACTCGTCTTTTATCTTGAAAAAAGACAGAGGCACATGCCACAGCTCCAGACTGCGACTAAAATGGTCGCAATCACGACCATAAATGAGTAATAAAATTATTTCACTCGCCAGTGGCGACAGGTGATACAAGAGCATTATATTTTATGAGTGAAGATTTTTTGTCATTGGAAAAATATCTACAATTTTCTTTTGAGGTTGTATTTTAAAAGTTAACCGATATGCTGTAGTCCCCACTCTCATGTTCGCTCTGCCCATTAACAAAAGCGGGAATCACCAGCGTGACTCGCAAAGCAGCAGAGCCGAGCTGAAACTTTAGCACTAAGCGTTAGCTTGTTGAAAATAGCGAAGCCAAAAATATTGGATTTTTTCACACAGTCTACATTTCTGTCGGACCATAAGAGGACACACTCCTTTATAACTGTACATAGTTTTAAGTTCATTTTAATGGGATCAAAAGTCACTCATATACATACTTTGAAACCTGGTAAAGTTCGTTTCACGTTCGCATATTCGGAATTCTTTCTTCAATACCTTTAAGTTAAAAGTACCAAAATATGCAAATTCTTATTTCTGGCACCCAAGACAAACATCTACAACTTTGTTTACATCAGGAATATATGTATTTTAAAACATGTTATTTTAAATATACTCCTGTCACCGCTGCACCGTCTAAGGCACCGTCTACAAATGACCTTAACACGGAAGTGGAGGTCGTAAAGGCCCCAGAGCACTGCGCGTTTTTTGCAATAATTTCAATAGCTTTTAAACGGTCCATCTAAGACCACCAAAGAAGTTGGATTACATAAAGTTAATCTTTAATAACAACCTACAACTAAAAGATGGGTATTTATACCTTGCACCATTGTGTGGTGGTCAGTTTTTGTCAAATATTTCAATAGCTTTTAAATGGGCCATCATAATTCCACAAAACAAGGTTGTTGATTAGGATGCACTTAACTATAACTCTTTTTTATGCTCTTATGATGGACATTTTAAAAGCTATTTAAACATTTGACAAAATGTGCACTTAATATTTATACAACTTGTTTTTATCTTATGAAGAATCGTTAAAAAAATTATTTAAATCTTTGCAGAAAAAAAGAGTGCGCAGTGCTCCGGGGCCTTTACGACCACCACTTTTGTCCATGTTAAGGTCATTTGTAGATGGTAATAGTAGTACATTTAAAACATGTCTAATTCCGAATACGCGAACATGAAACCAACTTAACCACAGTTACAAGGAAGAGAAAACATCAGTCATGTTGGATGACAGAGATCCTAAATAACAGCTGACCTGATGTGAGTGCTTATTAGTTTATATTATGGCACCTAGAAAAAGTTATTGGTGCCTGATTTTTTTCTTTTAGGACCTTCTGGCTCCTTGAGTAATTTTTAGTATGTAGCCCAGCATGAGAACCATCTTGTTGCCATGGTAACCACCAATTGTTTACCCTTTTAATTTGTTATAACATTTGTACTGTATAAAACTGGGTCGCGACTTAATGACAATGAGAAAAAGTGGGTCCCGGGCTGAGACCAGTTGAGAACCCCTGCTCTAGACCATATAGTCTTACTCCTCTACACCACACAGCCTTACCCCTCTACACCACATAGTCTTACCCCTCTACACCACATAGTCTTACCCCTCTACACCACACAGCCTTACTTCTCTTATTGGCTGTTCACCCTATACATGGCCTTGTCTTTCCATTATGAGACTTTATGATACTTCAGTGTTTAGCGTCTATAAATGTTTGCCAATTACAGTAAAGGTTCATGAGACGCACCACTGACCTATGGTTGAGACCATTGGTTGATCTAAACCTTCACCAATTCCCTTTCTTACTGTAATTGAATGTTCACTTGTAAACAACTTAATCAAATTAGGATAAATTACCAAAATTTAACAACAAAAAAATAAACTAAATAAATAAATGTAAAATGATGCCTTAGAGATTACGACATGCACTTTTGCATATAATAACCTAGGCGAAGACCTAAAGACTAAATGTTTTGGAGGGTAAGACAATTCAACAGACAATCTGTACAACACATTTTGATAAACATGTCAAAAGCAACTGATAATGTAAAAATCAACAGACAACTGTCCATGTCCATTTGCAATATGTACAAAAGCATTTGCAAAACGTTAAACACAATGAGAAATGCGATGTGCACAAGTGACAAGGAGATGTGGAGACTGAATGAACAGTTTTGAGAATTTCAATTCTGATCTGAGAAATGAACCAAATTGACTGAGAAAAACTGTAATGCTAACATTCATACTGACGTAGAAGCGCGCATGTGTTTCAGGAAGTGAAATGGTGGAAGCACAGAGGAGGGGCATTCAGATTGTGACATCACCATACACCATCCACTTCAAAAGAACCCCGAAATTCTTCAAACCTGGAATGTCTTTTGATGTTATGGTGAAAAGCATTTTTTTCTACATCAGTATGAACATGCTGTGAAGTTTTAGTTATGTCTTGCTGTATGAAACTTGATTCAGATAATGAAGAGCTTGATAATTTTTTGTTGGCATTTTTTTTCTCTCTAAAAGATTCTGTCAGGTAATATGGAAGGAGCCATTTGAAGGTTTAAGAGCCATGTGTCATGGTACGGCGGTCCCCCTACTGGTCGCTTCTGTCCACAGCGGCAGTTGTCCGGTTGTTGTTGTGTTGTGTTCGTCAATGGGCTGGGCAAGGCCCGCGATCCGTCTCACCTGATACGTCTTGTCTTTATACCAGTTGACCGCTGGTCATTATATCCTTAATTTGGATCATGTCACGGGTTTTTGGTTTGCGCACTTTCTTCATTAAACCCTCCATTTTCCCTGAGACTTGGCGTGATCGCTTCCTTTTTGTTTCGCTCACCCTGCCCGTCACACTATGACAGTTTACTCACAATAAGCAGAAGTACAAAATTCATAATCCACAGGCTAATATCAGGCAGGAAAAAGTAAAAAAAACGGTGAAAAGGAGTCCGGTTCAGTGGGTAAAGGCATGGACATTTTATATTTAGCATAGGTCTATGGAATAATGTGGTTTAACCATGGATCAGAAGGCCGATTGTTGTGCTGAATGTGAAAAATTTAACATGAGAACACATGCATAACATGTCTGTGCTGGATTTTTGTGTTATTTGTTGTTTTAAAAGGTTTATGTGACAAATCCAGATCAGACACCTGCTGAAAATGTGGATGTGGTGGTCAGTCCTGGAGCAGTATCGAGTCGCACCAAAGCCAACGGCATGGCAAAGGTCACAGTCAATACTCAGGGAGGAGCCAAGAGTCTACCAATCACTGTGAGTCAGGGGGTCTTTAGCCCAGTCTACCAATCACTGTGAGTCTGGGGAGGGTCCTCAAAAATAAGTAAATAAGCATTTTTAAATGGAGCATTTTAAATGGGAGCAGTTTAAAGTTGTGCAAAGTGCTTGCTAATGGTAAATGGTTAAAGTTGTGTTATGGAAATTTTCCACAGCAAATAAAATCTACTTAACCATAGTCAAAGGGTTCAGTCAAATATCTTAATTGCGAAATAGGCCAGGAAGTTAGTTTGCATAGATTCTAGCTACTCTGTCTCATTGTTTATTAGTAAAGATTGTTACTGTTCTGATAGAGGAAACTGCAATAAGCCATGTTAAACATACTAAACATACAACAAAGTACTGTAGGGCTGTAAAGGCTTGTTTAGTGAGTTCGGGATCCAGTGTCATGGTTTTAGTTTTATTATTGTTAATAGTTGTAGTAATAGTGTTTTTGGTGGGTGTGTTGTGCATGTGTTACTTCTAATACACAGGACGCTAAGGCTACATTTTTTCATGCTGTTGCCTTCATTGTGAAACAGGGCAGATCAAAACACTTAGAGGAAGGCAACACACTGCCATTATGTTTATGACCATTTTAATGTCTGGTGTGAGTAATAGTAACATACTGAAAATTGAAATCCTGGAATCTTTTTGGAATGCTCCAGGTAAAAACCAAAGACCCACGCTTAACTAATGACAGACAGGCTGTAAACCAGATGACTGCTCTACCCTACACTACCAAAGGAGGTTCCAGTAATTACCTTCATATTGGCATAGATGCTTCAGAACTGGTTATTGGTGATCAGATCAAAATCAGTCTCAACTTTGGCAAGAGCCCAGGTGTCCAAAATCAGGATTTCACTTATTTGGTTGGTGCTGCTTCTACACACAACCATACACACTAACAGTCACTAACAGATTACAACAAATTATTTATACATTATTTATACAGAGTATTTATACATTAATAAATGCTGTTTTGCAGTATTTCTATGAGTTATTGAGAAATTCATAAATGCTGTTTATTTTACAATATGTCTGTTGATGGACAGCAGAAAATAACTAAATGCACCTTTGCAAGGTTTGGGAGTGTCTCTGCTAACCAGGTCTACTTATTGAGTTGAATTGACTTGAAAGTGTTCTTTCCTTGAACTGCTTCTTTTTTTCCTCCAGATCCTCAGTAAAGGACAGATTGTGCAAGCAAAGAGGTTTAAGACACAAGGACATTCTCTCGTGACTCTGTCCATGCCTGTCACCAAAGACATGGTCCCCTCGTTCCGAGTGGTGGCGTATTACCACGTGGGACCATCTGAGGTCGTGTCCGACTCAGTCTGGGTTGACGTGAAGGACACTTGTTTGGGAACGGTAGGCCATGCTGCATCCTGTGAAAAGTAATGAAGTTCTATGGGTGGGAGAAGACAGAATTCTCTGAGATTGAAAAAATCCTGAGCAATTTTAGTCCACATTATGAGCCAGATCATTAGCAAGCGATAATGGAGAGTGCTTAAGCATTTCATATATGTGTGCCTGGCAAAAGAATGGCATGGTTACATATGCCTTATCTAGAAAAGTATAGTAAAGTATATTGTATAGTATTTTCAAAATAAAGCAGAATTACCACTGTAGTCTTTGCTGTGCCTTATCACTCCACCTTTCTTATCACTTTAATGTAGCTGGAAGTGAGGGTAAAGAATCACAACAGTGCCTATGCACCAGGGGACGGTTTTGTCCTCACAATCACTGGAGATCCAGGTGCCAAGGTTGGTCTTGTGGCAGTGGATAAAGGCATCTTTGTGCTCAACAAGAACAGACTAACGCAGCCCAAGGTATGCAGTTTGTCTAAATGTCTTGTAGTTTCATGGAATGTTTGGGAAACTTTTCCATTGATACTTATTTTGGCTACTTGTGGTTTCTCTTTCTTGCACTACATCCTGGTGGGTCGTCGTCCCCCCCCCCCCCCCCCCCCCCCCCCCTCCATTGTAAAACACACTTGGGTTTGTAAAAGGTGCTACATGAACTCACTTTATTATGACAGTGATGATTATTATTATCATGAATAAACTTGGTCCCATTTTGTGATTGTTTTCCCACGTCCACCAACAGATCTGGGACATCATTGAGAAGCATGACACAGGCTGCACTGCTGGAAGTGGTAAAGACAGTATGGGGGTTTTCTACGACGCAGGTCTGCTGTTTGAGTCCGACAAAGCAGGAGGGACCGACTCCAGATCAAGTACTTTGGACATTTTTCCCCCAATGACATTATAGTCTGTATAAAATAAGAAAACTTTTCAGAATTTTCAGAATTGCTTCCTCAAAATGATTAAAGTGCAATCCATACTTAAAACAGACTGTGTTCTGATCAAGCCCCCACACTGGGAATGTGAATTTCATCAATGGACCTTTCTTTCCATATAGCACCAGAATGTCCTGCTCCACTAAAAAGAAAACGGAGAGCTTTGAGTCTACTACAAATCACCACCACACTCAGTAAGAAGCAATGTTGTTTAGATACCTCCATAGTATCTAAATTTTAGTGCTTAATCATGTCAGATCTTCTGTAAACAACTGAATAAAACTTCAACTGGATCTTCAGCTAGATCTTCAGATCTTAGCCAGGATAATGCTCAATGTTCTTACCCTGTTCTCTTTGCTCCTTCATGTCCAGCTGGGAAGTACAGTGGTGATCTGAAGAAATGCTGTGCAGATGGTCTGAAGCAGAACAAGTTGGGCTACACGTGTGACCGCAGGGCTAAGTTTATCACAGACGGCATGGAGTGTGTCCAGGCTTTCCTGCACTGCTGCAAGCAGATGGTGACCCACAAGGAGGGGGAGGGGGAGGGGGAGCTGTACTTGGCTCGCAGTAAGAACCCACCCTGCTGTATGCGCTTTTTTAACTTGTTTTGACTTGAGGGAGGTTGCTTCCAAGAAGCTTTGAAATTTTGAATTTGGTGATGTTAAAATATGCATGTACATTTCGAAGTTCAAGGTTTATACTGTTGAACAGCTTACTTACACACCTATCATATTAAGGTCAGCTATACAATCCACAGAATGAACGTCAATACATCTAATCATTACCAATAAGATTTCAAGGTAATCTTCTCATGTGAATCTTGTTTAAAATGTGGTTGTCGTTCACATGCATTTGTTTGCCATTGCCTCCTCAGGTGAGGAAGACGATGGTGATTACATAAGCTCTGATGACATCGTGTCACGCACTCAGTTTCCTGAGAGCTGGCTGTGGGAGGATTTGAATCTGCCCCCCTGCCAGGGAAACCAGCCATGGTACACACAGAGATTCTGGTTTTCAATTTTAGCAAATTTCAGACACAGTGAAATTGTCAAACCATGCTAGTAAACAAATAACAAATCAGTACTTTTTCAGAATCCAAGGTACCAAAACGGGCAAAGCAGATACAGTGGCCAGTCATAGATCAATCCATGAGCTATCTGACAAAATATGAGACTGAGCAAAATTATCATAAAAAAGCAAGTGTCAAAGTTCAGAACAGTACACACATAGACATTAAAGGCCCCCTAACATCAGTGGAACAGAGAGTGCGAGAAGGAAAGTCACAAACTGACAGTATAAATAGGCAAAATTATAGCATAGAGGACTGGTATAACATCTGTAATCAGGAGACCATTAGCAAAGGTAAGCTAATGGATGACTGTGATGGAGGACCAAAATAGGTATTATGAGAAGTGAAATTGGGGTCACCCGCGGGTCCTGTTCCCGCGACCCGGAAGGGGTCACCTGTGTTTCCTGTTCCCGTGACCCAGAGGGGGTCGTCGCCTGTTCCTGTTCCCGCTGCTCGTCTGCCGGCCACGCCTGTTCCCGCTGGCCGTCAGCGGACCCTGCCTGTTTCCCCGGAGACTGTGCTGCCCATGTGTGGGCTTGGACACAATATGCCTGTGCTTCCTTATGGATGTTTGTCCCTTGGGCCCATGTTCCCCTTGAACCCCGGTCCCATCCCTGGTTTTGTTTTGGTTCCGGTCCCCGTGGTTGTGTCTGTTCGTGTCCATGTTCCTGTTCCCGTGTCTGTTTCCTGTGGTGTCGTCCCTGTCCCTGTCCCCATGTCTGTTCCCCAAGTCGTTACCCACCTTGTGCCTGTGCCCGTCTCTGTTGTTCATAGCGTCTTTGCCTCAGTGTTTGCCTTTGCCCTGTCCCCTGGCCCCACTTCCGTGTCTGTTCCCGGTCCTGTCCTGTCCTTCCCTACTCCTGTGCCTCGCCCTGGCCCTGTCCGTTCTCCCTTTGTCCCTTATCATGTTGCGTCCAAGCCCAGCTCCTGGCCTGCCTTCGCATCTCCTGTCCCTGCCGTGCCCCAGGTCCCATGTCCTGTCTTGCCCGGTCTTGTCCCTCCAGTCTGTCCCATAGTGTCCTGTCCCGTGTCCGCTGTCACTGTCCCTCGCCATGTGCCGTGGTTCCCTGTCCTGTCCTAGTCTGGTTCCCTGTCCTGTCTGCCCTTGCGTGCCCCGGAGTGGCACGCTTTGAGGGAGGGTTCAGTCATGTAGGGCTACGCCCCCTCTCCTAGCTATCACTCCGGTTTCCCTGTTCCCTCGTGTCTGTGTTGTTCCCTGCTCCTGGGTCCCGCCCTGCTCGTCTGTTGCCCTGGTTTCCCCTCGTCTGCCACGCCCATGTCATCATTGTCTGCACCTGTGTCTTGTCTAGTTCTGTGCATTTATAGTCCCAGTGTCTCCCATGTCTGGTTATCAGTTGTTTTGTTCATTCCTGTTTGCTGTATTGATGCCGTTCATGAGTTTGCTCTTTGTGTTTTCCGTTATCCGTGTTTATCTGCCTGTTCTGTGTTTCCCCGTCGTGTTTAGTTCCCTGTCCGAATATGCCCGTTTATATTTCATGTTCTGCTTACCTACCTGATATGACCCCCGCCTGCTATTTTGACTCTGTCCATGGAATTCCCTTGAATAAATCTCGCTCTCTTCAGCGTTTGTGTCCGCCTCCCTTTTCTGCGTCAAGCAGATTGTTACAGAAACTTTGGTAGGTCAGAGGGAGCAGAGGCCACATTTCAGTACAAACAACAGGTTTACATTCTTGTACCCACCATTTAAAAATAAAATTTACACCTGAGGTAACCAAACATTTTTTGAGAAAAAAAATTGTGCGCAATTGGCTGCCGCTTCTCGCCGGTGTGTGATTGGTTGTCTGAGATGTAGCTGTGTTAACAATTGTAAAGCGCCTTGGGTATCCTGAAAGGCGCTATATAAATTGAAACATTCATTCATTCATTCAACAACACACATTTATGTTTATGAATTGTATATGGTGTATGTATTTCTTGGACAGTTTGTGATGTTATGCACATGGGTTATAACTTAATGTAGTAATTAGCTGTTTACCTGTGACACTGATCTGCTGTTATCCCTGTTGTTTCTTCCAGTGTGACATCAACTCTCACCATGAGAAAAAACTACCTGAAAGACTCCATTACTACCTGGCAGGTGCTAGCTATCAGTCTGTCTAAGACCCATGGTCAGTCCCAGTCCTTCAGCCCACAGCCATGCCTTAAAATATGATCTTAAAATATGACACAATATGGTGTTTCTTTCTCTATTTAGGTATCTGTGTGGCTGATCCTTATGAAATGGTCGTTGTAAAGGACTTCTTTGTGGACCTGAAGTTGCCGTACTCAGCAGTGCGCAACGAACAATTAGAAATCAAGGCCATTCTGCACAACTTTTCAACAAAAAGACTCAAGGTACATTTCCTAATCTCTCATAACTACAGAATCATTGATGCTTTTCTCACTGTGCTGTATTTTGTTTATGGAATGCAGCTGATCCAAGTCCAGTCTATACATCTCACAACGAATGCACATTTTGTTTTGTTGCTTGATTTGTTGTGCTTCCTGTTCCACCAGGTACGAGTGGACTTCTTAGAGACGGAGCACATCTGCAGTGCAGCAAGCAAGAAGGTCAAATACCGTACAACGGTTTTTGTAGACGCCAAATCCACCAGGTCTATTCCATACATAATCATTCCCATGGAGCTCGGGGAACACTCTATCGAGGTGAAGGTCTCAGCCTATGGAACTACTCTCTCTGATGGAGTGAGGAAGACCCTGAAGGTGGTGGTGAGTTCCTTAGATTCCCATATGATCGCTGTTAAGAAAAGAAAGTGAACAGAAGGAAAAAAAATACAAAGACTTATATTCTCTACCTCTTGCTCAGTCCGAAGGAGTTTTAACAGAAAAGGTGGAACTTAATGAGGTACTCAACCCTTCTAAATACTCAGGTGAGGAAGTAATTTTGTTACAATACTGCTGCACTGACCCTATCAGTAGTCAGAGACTGTGTGTGTGTTTGTCTTATTGTCACTTGCTTCTTCTATTTCTTTCTTTTGCTGGGAGTAGATGGGGTGCAAGTTGTGCATATGAAGACTGATATTCCAGAAGGACAAATTCCAGACACTCCTGCTCACACATACATCACTGTTTCTGGTAAGGAGAATGTTGCATGTTTTTATAGCCAATAAAAAAAATGTTGTCTCACCTTAATGGTGAATGGTTATATCTTATCTTACCTTATACTTGGAGAAAACAGGGTGATAAGAAATGATACACATATTAACACAACAACTCTAAGCAGGCCCGTTGACAGTCTTGCTGGGGCCCGAGACAAGAAGGTTTCATGTGCATCCCCCCCAAACCCCCCCTCGCGCACGTCATTTGAATTTCCTCTGTAGCAGACAATCCTTGTGTTAGGTCATATAGTATATGACTGGTTTATACTTGACGCGTTGCGAGGGTTCGCGGGGCGAAAATTACGTAATCGCAGTGGCTCCGCCCATGCGCGAGGGCCTCACGCGCTGCCGATTCGCGAGGTCGTGCACCTCTTGACTTTTGTAACTTCGCGCGCACCGCGCATCAGCGCAATGAACAAAGTCACGTTTGCAGGGTTCATACACGTTTATAAGGTGGAATTAAAGCACTTGTACGTCACTTTAAAGGTCCATTTCAATATTTTCCAGCACGTTAAACTTAATTAAGTTAAATATTTATACATATACTCGAAATGATTCGAAATAATTCACTTTATTTAATGGTGGTTTATTTTCAAAATGCCCAATCTTAACGTCTTCACGTTCACTCATGTTTCGTCCTGGAATTACAAGAGGCTCGTATTTGTTAACGTAATACAAGAGAACTGTCCAGTCAGACAGATATTTGTTGTGAAACGAAGTAGTTACAATTTCAAGCATTTTCAAGTACTTTAGCCTAAATTCCAGCACTTTTCAAACCTGGAACACAATGCAACTTTAACATTCGTCAGGTAAATGTTTTTCCTTTCTTTTCTGCGCTCCAGATTTCTGTATTTACTTTAACTATCCACCACTGTATTTCCCGCTGTTGGGCGGGTACCAGCCGGTTACGGTCGCTGGATCAAACCATTTTTCGGTGGGAGGCGGGGGTGTATGCACTTAATGGAAAAAACATATATATTTTAGCCATTGAGCTTATTTTGAGTACAGAATTTTATATTAATGAAAGATTTCAAGATTATTTAAAAATTATAGACTTTAAATAAAAAATAAATTGCTGGGCTCTTTGATGGGCCCCCCTGTCCCTGGGGCCCGGGACAACAGACCCGGTTGTCCCCCCCTGTCGATGGGGCTGACTCTAAGATATAATCAGCCTCAACAATCATATTTACAGTGAAACAAGCTAAATGGCTATTTGGGGTGTGTGTGGAAAAGTGGAAGAGTGTGAATGTGTGTGTGTGATGTAAGAATGGAAGAGTGTGAATGCATGTGTAAGAAAGATGCAGGATTTTCTGTCCAGGTTCTCTAATGGAGAACAAAGAAAATAAAATGGCACCAAGTTTGAGAATTGGAACAGCAGATCAATATGGCTATATGTTAAAGAGCACAGGTGATTTATTCTAAACCAAAGAGCCACATCATACACATGGGCACATTTGAATATCACCCATCCCTTCCCCTCTCTCTCTCTCTCTCTCTCTCTCTCTCTCTCTCTCTCTCTCTCTCTCTCTCTCTCTCTCTCTCTCTCTCACACACACACACACACACACACACACACTCCAGGATTTTGTCCTGACTGGGAAGCGGTGTTTTCATCTCACGCACATGCACGTTTGACGAAAATACCGGGGTGAACTCAAGCTAAGCGAACAACACATAAACAAAAACATAAACACAAACTTCGATATAAACATAAGGCGTGATATGAACACAAACTTCGATATAAACATAAGGCGTGATATGAACACAAACTTCGATATAAACATAAGGTGTGATATGAACACAAACTTCGATATAAACAAGGTGTGATATGAACACAAACTTCGATATAAACATAAGGCGTGATATGAACACAAACTTTGATATAAACATAAGGTGTGATATGAACACAAACTTCGATATAAACACAAGGTGTGATATGAACACAAACTTCGATATAAACACAAGGTGTGATATGAACACAAACTTCGATATAAACATAAGGTGTGATATGAACACAAACTTCGATATAAACACAAGGTGTGATATGAACACAGACTTCGATATAAACACAAGGTGTGATATTCTTCAGGACTTTGGCACGGTTGGAGGAGGTGGGCTACGACACGGTGAGGTTGCACGCACACTACGAGCTCTGTTGTGTACGCAACTGTTGTTACTAGGTAAAAAGTGGATAAACGCTATTATCAACACTGTGATAACAGACAGTGGCAGTAGTTTTGAAGCCTCCCTCAGTCGTCTGCGGTGTCTTTGCTGCACCTCGTATGTGGTGTGACAGAAGACTAGCATTACAGTCAGTGGTGTGTCTGAGTATATGGATGGCGAGATGATAAGATGTCGTAATGTATGTTGGTTAGTAGAAAGACAATATATATAATGAGGAAATACACAATGAGCACTAATATTGAGTTTAAAATGATCTAAACAAGTTTTATTGAAATGTAATGATCACATTAAATACAACCAATGAATGATCCAAACTTCATTCATTAAGTAAATAAACACCCTTTGAATAACTGCCCCAGATATTGCAAAATCCTGTGTTGATGGTTCTCGTCATCCTCTCTACATTGGCTAACTTGCTACATTGGCAATACTTGTGCTGCTTTATCGCCATTCACAAAAATGTTGTCTCATGCCACGCCTAATTTAGGGGGGCATTAGGGAGGACCAAGCATGTTGTGGCCTCCCAAAAACCCCCTCCCAACCCCATGCCCCCGAACCACCACTGATTTGGAGAACATTTTTACTTCCTGTTCCTTGGTGATAAAATACATTCCAATATACTAGGTATCGTTCTGGCATTAATATTCAGCAATGAGACAAGAGGGAATTCACCACCTTTGCAAGCTTGTCTAAAAGAACTGTTGCTAGCATTGCTGATCTGACATTGCTTGGATTACCCATATAAGGAAATGTGCTTTTCAGCTGTTTGCTGTTGTTCAAATGTTCACCTAATACGGATGAAGAAAGAAACAGAGAGAGATGACAGAGCATTTCTTTGAGGTTTAAAATTGTTGAAAGGAAGTAGCATATATCAAATGCCTTTGATCAACAAATGCTTTTTCTCTATCTCTTTTCCTTCTCGTTTGCTGTCCTGCAGGTCAAGAGGTCAGTCAGACTATTGAACAGGCCATCAGCGGTGACTTCATGGGACGCCTAATTGTGCAGCCCACTGGCTGTGGTGAGCAGAACATGATCGGCATGACTCTGCCCCTCATCGCTACACACTACCTAGACAGTACCAAGCAGTGGGAGACAGTTGGGTTGAACCGGCGTAAAGAAGCCATCAAACACATCCAGACAGGTAAGAATGAAAAGCACTCCTCATGTGCCTTTGATACAAGCAATTAAGAGATATTCTAGCCTTAACTGTCTAATTAGACAGCTAGGCAGGTATTCTGAATATTACCTGTATTACCTGGTAGTAAAGTCATGATGTTGGCTACTTTCTTTAATCCAAAAATGTTGAATATCTGAATGCAGCCACTTTGCATGTATGCAGCGGGTTTTTCTTTATGAAGAACAAAGGTGTTTCTTCATGAAGGACTAAGGTGTTTTAGGTCCCTCCCTTTTGGGCGTGTCTACGTTGTCCACGTTTTTTAGTCTGCGTCTGTGGATCTCCGTGGGTGCGGTTATGTCTTGTGATAATCCGTCTCACCTGTGACTCGTCTCGTAATCACATGGGGCGTATGTGGTTTGTCTATTTAATGTGCGTTCGCGCAGTGTCCTGTGCTCGTCGTTGTCTAAAGTCTACACGTTGCCGTGTCTGTTTAAATGTTCTACGTACGCTATTGCGCAATATCTGTGATAATAAAAGTGACATCTGTCGCATCCAGTGATCCTGTGTCTCGACCTTCGCTGCTCCACCGCGCGTCACAGTACACCTATCTTATGGGTGCAGCTTAAATGTTTACAATTACAGGTTGCAGTTCATTACCAGCCACTCTCAACCTCATTCATTACTGATCAGATTCTGTGTGGATATTGAGTACAGTGTATTTACCACATGTAGATCTTATTGTATAAAAATGGTTTTAATCTAAAGCATCACAAGTCAAGGAGTGTAATGGTAAGGTCTGGGGCTGGGTCATCTGCTTGGCCAACTTTGGCCACCAGAGGGAGGCACCAAGTAATCAAGGGAAAAGTCTCCATTGAGCGGGCCGCCCAATGGAGAATAGGTTCCCATTTGAGTCTTGGTCCTCCTAAGGTTTCTTCCTTTTTCCACTGCCATCATAGGAAGTTTATCCTTACCACTGTAACCTCTGGCTTGCTCATTAGGGATCTGGACCAGTACAATTGTAAAGCTACTTTGTGACAACATGTTGTAAAAAGTAAAAAACGCTAAATTTGACTTTGACTTTTACCCCTGATAAAGTTTGCCCCTTTTATCTCTTTCAGGTTATGAGAAACAGTTGACTTACCGTAAACAGGACGGATCGTACGCCGCATGGACACACAGACCCAGCAGCACATGGTGAAAATCCTCCCTTGCAAGAGATGACATTCCCCTCCCCTTCTCTTCTGAAATTCATTTGCATTATACTAAATAATCATTTTTTCATTATTTGCTCATTTCTGTTTGTTGTTTTTATAAAGGCTAACTGCATATGTGGCCAAAGTGTTTGCAATGGCCAATGATCTCATTGCCATCCAGGAAAATGTCCTCTGCAGCGCCCTCAAGTGGCTAATCCTGAACACACAGATGCCAGACGGCATGTTTAGAGAGGGCACAGCTGTGATTCATGGAGAGATGGTTGTAAGTTAAGATTTATCTTTGGCTTTTTGTTGAATGTATTCAAGTTAATTGTGTCAGTAAAATCCCATGGTAAAGGCTTTCATGGTATTTTCAGGGTGATGTGCAAGGGAAGGATTCTGATGCCTCACTGACTGCCTTCGTCCTAATTGCTTTGCAAGAGGGTTACGATCTCTGTGCCAAATCAGTCACTGTAAGCCAAACAGATGTGTGACAACAAAAATGTTATCATGCTCTGGATTAAAATTTCAAACACTTTTACCTCTCTGTAAATCTTTCTTGTGTAACATTTTAGACTCTTCCAGATAGCACAAAGAAGGCTACCGAGTATCTGCAACGCAGAATTCAGACCTTAACCAATCCATACGCGGTTGCTATGACTTCCTATGCCATGGCCAATGCTGGCAAATTGAACAAAGAGTTCCTGATGAAGTTTTCCTCTAAAGGTCAGTGCTATTCAAATCTTAAATGAATGTTTATTAAATGATCTGAAGCATGTTTATGAAATATTTTACTGCAGTGACCGTTTGGTGCAGCCTTTGAGACAACCCCTCTATGGTTCCCTTTTCTCCATCACATAAACAGATGGCTCTTTTTGGCAAGTTCCCAGAGGGCTCCACTTCTCCCTGGAGGCCACAGGCTACGCTTTGCTGGCTCTGGTGAAGGCGAAGGAGTATGATACAGCAGGGAATGCAGTGCACTGGCTCAATAAACAGAGCAGACCATATGGAGGGTCTGGCACCACTCAGGTAGCCCACACAACCCATATGAATGGTTCGGCACCTCTCAGGTAACCCACACAGCCCATATGGAGGGTTTGGCACCACTCAGGTAGCCCACACAGCCCATATAGAGGGTCTGGCACCACTCAGGTAGCCCACACAGCCCATATGGAGGGTCTGGCACCACTCAGGTAGCCCACACAGCCCATATTGAGGGTCTGGCACCACTCAGGTAGCCTACACAGCCCATATGGAGGGTCTGGCACCACTCAGGTAGCCCACACAGCCCATATGGAGGGTCTGGCATCACTCATGTAGCCCACACAGCCCATATGGAGGGTCTGGCACCACTCAGGTAGACCCATACAGCCCATATGGAGGGTCTGGCACTACTCAGGTAGCCCACACAGGGTTCACACACTAAAACCAGCTGTTCAGCAGCACATGGCTTGGATAAATTGGTTATTGGGAAAACTAGCTTAGAAATTTTCATTCCAGTTTTAAAGTAAGTGGCACAGGTCCAAACACCAAATGAAGTGTAATGTATCTAAAATGTGTACACTCAAAATATAATGAATGGGGAAGTTGAAGAATATCTGACTGGGTAGCTCCAGTAAGGTTTACTGAGTTTACAGTACTCAAATTAGGACTGGATTATCCTAATTTACTACTGGATTCCTTTGATCATAATTTCCTTTTACTGCACTGAATTCCTTTGGTCTGCCTGAATTTAAATTGATTTGGTTTCTTTTCTCTTACTCAAAGCATCAAGAGTGAAAAAGAAGGTAAACTTCAAAAAGCACGTTTAATCTCAACTTTCATGTCACTTAGGCAACTATCATAGTGTTCCAAGCTGTGGCAGAGTACTGTAAGCATGTGAACATAGCTCCGAAAATGCACTTGGATGTGGAGGTTGTTGTGAGTGGACAGACTACGCCCAATAGATGGACTTTCAATAATGAATATTCACATCTCACATACTCTCTAAAGGTAAAATGTACATTTTTACTCAGATAATTTCCTTTATTGCCTTTGTTCATTATCTTCTGTTTGCCTTGAGTTAACTCAGCGTTTCTCAATGTGTGGGGCTCGCCCCACTAGTGGGGTGCATGGGTATTGCAGGTGGGGCCAAGCAATTGGAAGAAATGAACCTTTCTAAAGCCGTTTATACTTTCGCGAGTGACCGTAGCGCGTGACTCCGCCCACCTCGTGCGAACGGTGTAAGCGTTTATACTTTCCGCGTGCAGTGTTCTCCGAAACGATATGTGGTAGTATAAAGAAACACCCCTCAAAAACAGGGGAAGGAACATTTACTTGATGAATTTTAATGTGGCTTTGTCTTTCAGGTTTGAAAGTGTTAAAATTTAAAGTACTTGAAAATGCTTGAAATTGTAACTACTTTGTTTCACAACAAATATTTGTCTGACTGAACAGTTCTTTTGTATTACGTTAATAAATACGAGCCTCTTGTAATTCCAGGACGAAACACGAGAGAACGTGAAGACGTTAAGATTGGGCGTTTTGAAAATAAACAACCATTAAATAATGTGATAAAAAAGCGAATTATTTCGAATCATTTCGAAATATGTATAAATATGTATAAATCGTATATGTATAAATATTTAACTTAATTAAGTTTAACGTGCTGGGAAATATTGAAATGGACCTTGAAAATTACGTACACGTGCTTTAATTCCACCTTATAAAGGTGTATGAACCCTGCAAACATGACTTTGTTCATTGCGCTGAGGCACGGCGCACGCAAAGTTTCAAAATTTGAGAGGTGCACGACCTCGCGAATCGACAGCACGTGAGGCCCTCGCGCACAGGCGGAGCCACAGCGATTACATCATTTTCGCTCGCGACGCGTCAAGTATACAGGTGCTGGTCAACGAATTAGAATAATCTGAAATAGTGCAAACGTGAAATTCTTTGAATGCATTTTTTGTGCAGAAAGCAAATCAGGTGTTCACCGCACCTGTCCTACTCGTTAGACTAATCACAGAACTCGTTACATGTAAAAAAATTTGCTCAGCTGAGCTTTCCAAAAGGCCCATTTAACTGTGGCCATTTAACTGAGGCCCATTTAACTGTGGCCAAAAGGCCATTTAACTGTGACACTGTTGTTTTATTGAATTAGAATAATGGAGAAACCGTTTCATTGAATTAGAATAATTTTTATTATAATTACAATCATCACTTTCTCAGTATTTTGTGGCTGCCCCCTTGGCTTGTATGACTGCCTGAAGTCTCCGCGGCATCGATTTGACCAGCTTGTCGCAAGTTTCCGCACTCACAGCTTCCCAGGCAGTGGCGATGTTCTGCTTCAGTTGGTCCAGCGTAGTAGGCTTTCTGTCGCGAATTTTCCGCTTGACGATGGCCCAAAGGTTTTCAATGACATTGAGGTCAGGCGAGTTGGCCGGCCATGCCAAAACTTCAAGCTGTTTTTTAGTGAACCAATCTTTGGTCGACTTTGCCGCATGAGCCGGTGCAAGATCCTGTTGAAATATGAAGTCTTCTTCGCCGAACTGTTCCTCAACAGTCGGAATCAGGAACGTTTCCAGAACATCTTGATATACGGCAGCATTTACAGTCTTCTTGAGGAAGCAGAGTTTCCCTACTGTAAAACCGATGCTGAACAAGAAACAAATGGAGAAACGGCTGAAGTGGGCCAAAGAACACTGCGAGTGGACTGCTGAAGACTGGCAGAAAATGGTCTTCAGTGACGAATCACGCTTCTGCATCTCCTTCGGTTACCAAGGTCTAATCACTGTCCAATAGGAACGCTCACCTGAATTTCGGGCAGGCTTAGACTCCAATCAGAAGCAATCACTTGTAGTTGGACTTGAAAGCAGCAGAAATGTCTTTTCACGACAGAATAAAAGAGGAAATAAACAGTCTAATTGGACAAATTGAGGCTGGTGCAGTTACAGACGACTACGTGCTTAACTTAATTAAGCTGAAGGTGCTGGACGTTGGCTGAAGTTGGTTCCTTATTCAAAAAGGTTGTGTTCACGATGCGTGTATGCTGCGCACTTTGTTTAAAAGAGATAGATTAAACAAACAAGCATAGGAGCAAACATTTAAGAGGTTATTGTTTCCCATACTGATTTTGTGAATGTAGAAAAAAATAAAAATATAATGAAAGCATTCCTTATGTAAAATGGTTTCTATTTCAAGTCGTTCCAATTGTATGCGATTTGTACATGATGATTGAATTCGTCAGCATTTCTAACGTAAGGAAACATATTCTTAGATTTGAAAACTAAAAACACAGAAATGCTGATCTAGAACACAAATTAATTGGAAAAAGAAATATCAGCACACAACATGGTATATTGAGCAGTGGGCAGATAGGTGAACGCATTTTAAAGGGGCAGGTTCAGAGGCTTATTGAAGGCCTTATTGATGGTGAATCCTGGTGAGGACTTTTAATCGCGGCACCTGGAATTGACAGCACTAGTTAATTTATGTTGCCTATACAACAGAAAACGTTCAGCTTAACACATAAATTTGCAAACTCTACCTTAATTATTTGTATGTGGTCGTCCTCACGTTATCTATTGATTTGGATTAGAGCGACTAGTTTATCAGGTGACCAGTCGGTTAAAAATGCTTAGTAGTTTGGTGCTGTATGAGACATTTTACAGCACAAGAAAATGATTTCACGTTGGGCTTAGAGGGCAAACGGTACGATTTCACTTGATGTGTATGTGACCTGGCTTGTGGGGACGGGAGAAGAAGTCTATCTGTGACTGTGTGTGCTGTGCTGAAGACGCTTCCTTCCACTCGCTGAACTGAACTGCTGCTGCAGCGCATCTGGTGTTAAAGGAAGAGAGAGGTCGGGTGTGTGCGAGGTGGGGGCTCATTACAGGGCATTGTTTTTAATCACTCAGGTTTTCAAAAGATAATTTCAAACCGACCTCAGTAAAATGATAATAATAATAATAATAATAATAATTATTATTATTATTATTATTATTAAAAAATGAAGTTTCAAAAGGGCACTTTCGTTGATAAAGGGCAGAGTTGGTGGTGCTTTAGCACCACCTGATGTCTATGTGTGCACGCCACTGGGGTGTTAATTATTTTAAATAAAATACACACTGGCTATACGAAGTTCATGACCAGTTCTCTGACCACGACTTTGCAGTATTACAGCAGTATTATGTCTAAATATCTAGTTAGGACAAAACTAGAGTGCTCAATGAACTAAGTTAAAATCACTGTAACTCCGGAATATCATCTGTAGGGTTTTTATGCGTGTGCAAACGAGAGGACTCGGAATTTGGCACAACACGTTCGTTTGAAAAAAATTATCCGTCGTGCCTGCTACTTGCATGAGTTAAATGAAAATGAGCACTTTCTTCTTTCATTTACAACTTTGTCCTACCACCTGATTAACTTTCCACCCCTGATGGGTGAAGAAACATCTACAGAAAAGCCACACCTCATTAAAAGTCGCATGGTTCAAAGCGCGAGGGAATAAGTAGCGGTTTATAATCTGGAAAATACGGGTAGCAATTGCAGGGGCTCCGCTCTTCAGCGCTGTTTGCAGGGTTCATCCACCTTTACAAGGTGGAATTCAAGCACATGTACGACACTTTCAAGGTCCATTTTCAATATTGTCCAGCACCTTCAGCTTAATTAAGTTAAGCACGTAGTCGTCTGTAACTGCACCAGCCTCAATTTGTCCAATTAGACTGTTTATTTCCTCTTTTATTCTGTCGTGAAAAGACATTTCTGCTGCTTTCAAGTCCAACTACGAGCGATTGCTTCTGACTGGAGTCTAAGCCCCGCCCCAAATTCAGGCAAGCGTTCCTATTGGACAGTGATTAGATTTAATTCTGGCACGAATACAGCTTTGGAGAGACACACAGTGGAATACAATGACATTCAGTCGATTGCATTACAAGGTAGCTTCTGGCACGAATTCAGCGTTTCTTTCTTTAAATACAAATCCACACACACTGGAGCTTTTACTTTTCATTGTGGCATGTTTTCATCACATCAGTGTTTAAATCAATCTCGTGGTCATTACATTTAAAGGAGACATTTATGTCAGAAATACCGTACGTTGAAAAGCAATACCTCGGTGCCGTGATTACATTTCGAGCTGTATTATATTCAATTCTGGCACAAATTCAGCATTTTGGGTTTTGAATGCAAATTCTTGTGTATTGTTTTTCAATAAAGAGATAAAGTGCATTGAAATGTAATGTAATAGTTCTTTTGCATTTCATTGTGGCACGTATTCTGCATGTTTGTTTGGAAAAGCAATGCATTTTGTGGACTGCATTTCCATTTTTGCCTAGTAGCGATTACATTTCCAATTGGCACTGTTTCCTCTCCATATTCGTGGGGCGTGGAATTTCACCTTCTTCTGAGGTGGGGAATGATAGAAAAAGTTTGAGAACCACTGAGTTAACTCAAACTTATAGTATATTCAGGATGTTTAAGCTAATGTTTTTTTTAAACTGCCCTGAATAAAAGGTTTTGTTGCTTGTACAGGTTAATCTTACGCAGAAATTTAAGGTAACAGCTAAAGGAACTTCTGTAGGATCTCTTCAAGTGAGTATTTACCAAACAAGCCTGCTTTGTTTTTAAATGCTTGGATTTGAACTGAAAATCAAATATTTATCTTATAGGTCTGGACAGTGTACTATGCTAGGCCTACTGAGAAGCAGAATGATTGTAAAATGTTTAATTTTGCTGTCAAGATGGAAGCACAAGCTCGTGGTAAGATTCCTGATCTCTTTTTTGGCTTTAATTCTGATCCAAAAGCAAGCAAATGAAATTTAAACCCCCCTCCACCCCCTTAAAAATGAAATTGATACTCATACTAATGTTTTGAACTTCAGTAACATATCCAGGAGCCAAGAAAAGTTTTTTGCTCACCATTGAGACCAAGTTAGTATTATCATCTTTCGTTTGATTTTCACTTGGGCATTAGCTAATATAACATTTTGCAATTACATGCAAAATGTTTTTTCTCAGAATTGTAATAATGTGTAAATGAATTTCAGTGGTGTTTCATTATTCTGTACAGGTACATGAATCCAAACAGAGATGCCACTATGTCTATTTTGGATGTTGGCTTGCTGACAGGCTTTGTGGTGGATGAGAATGATCTGACGGATGTAAGGAAAACTCAGACAGATATGTCATTTTGTGATTTGACTTTTTAAATATGTGACATTGCTCAGGCTATGTGCAATGCATGCTTTTTACAGCATTATTTGAGAATATATTTCACTTTCAACTGAGCAACTCAGCATTGTCAAAGTAAAATAAAATCACAATAATTTATTTAAATTAGTCAAGTAAAATGTTATATTGAAATATTGTAGTTTTTGGCTGCATTAGCAATTTTGCTGATGGTAACTGATTTTTGTCACGGTACAGCCCCTGACCCCTCCCCTTTGGGCGTGTATTTATGTCGTCTACGTCTACTCGTCTGCGTCTATGTATCTTCGTGGGTGTGGTTGTGTCCGAGCATGTCCATCAGTTTCACCTGTCGCTCGTCTCGTCATCACTCTGGGATTATGTGGTCTGTCTATTTAGTGTGCATTCGCGCAGTGTCCCGTGCTCGTCTTTGTTTGAGTCAGTCCATACTTAATGTGTATGTGTTATACGTGCGCTGTCTGCAGTAGTTTATGTTAAATAGTTCGAGACTGGACTCGCGCCTCGTCCTTCTACCGGCGCTTCAACGTTACAATTTTCAGTTTGTTCACCAACTCACAATTCAAATATATTTCAATATAATTCAAATAAAATTTCATTTCTGTAATTTGCATTCAATTCAATGCTCCTAGAGAACCTCAAAGTTGTCTAGACACTTTTTCAAAAAGATTTTTGTTTGTTGTCAAACATTTGAGCACATTTCTCTGTAATGTAATGTTATTTTTTATGAACTGAATACTTGGTAGGAAGAGGTCTGGGCTGAACTGAAGAATGCAGAATGCACAAGCTCAACTTTTCATTTTTCTCCCCCTTGCAGTTTTAAGTGTTGTAGCTATAACAGTCAAGTTGAAGCAGGAATGCAGAGACAGGCATACAGAAAAACACAAAGTTTATTTTAAGTTAACAACAGCAGCACAAGGCTTACACTGATCACAGAACATGTATTGGACTTTCAAAGACGAGCATGGGACAAGACTAAATCACACAATATATACCTAATACATAACGAGCACCGCGTGTAACACATTGGACTAACAAGACGGGTGAACACATACACAAACAGCCACACTCACAGGAAGTACATATATAGATGTGGACTACACATACACATGCCCGAAGGGAGGGGTCTGGGGCTGTACCATGACAATAGCAGATTTTGTTTAGTTTATAAATGCCTAATTTACAATAAACAGTAATCAACAATCGTGAACTGTTTACAAAATAGACTAATCCATAATATTAATATTACATTTTTTTCTGTTCCATAAAAAAAATTAGCTAACAACTGGTAAGGACAGATATATATCGAAGTTTGAGATGGATAAACAGCTTTCGGATCGAGGTTCCCTCATCATCTATGTAGATAAGGTACATGTGGCATTTTCCGGGTACTTGGACTACAGTTACGAAATGAATAACTGTCTGACATAATTTTGGTGCTGCTTATCAGATATCTCATGGAGAGGTAGACAGGATTACTTTCAGACTGCACAAGGTCACAGACGTGGCGATGCTTCAGCCTGCTGCAGTCACTGTGTATGACTATTACTCTCCAGGTATGTTGAACAGACACGTGCACACACACTGTGTCTTTCTGTCTCTCTCTTCACACACATTTCTTTATCTGTCTCCCTCTCACATACACAGATGAAATTCTTGTGTTTTCACAGGGGACCGCTGTGTAAAGTTCTACCATCCTATAAAGAAAGGTGGCACTCTAAGCAGACTGTGCATTGACCAAAAGGATTTGTGCATGTGTGCTGAAGGTGCATTTAAAGCTAATTCCATGACAACCAAAAAGCAACATAGACTTCATTTTTATTTGTTTGTGGCTCTTTATTTCCACTAATTTTCTGCTAGTGTTTAATTTGCACATACAAATGCACTCCAAACCTTTATTTCTGTAAAATGACAATGTGTAAGAGAGAGAGAGACATACTTACTGTCTCCTTAAACAGAAAACTGCAGTGTTCAGAAGAAGAAAAAAATGATAGATGATGATCGGGACAAAAAAGCTTGTGAACATGGCGTGGATTACGGTAAACATGGAGAACAGTGTTCTTTTGTCTTTCCCTGTGTGATGTGTGTGTCCATTCTTACTGTACACTCACACAATTCATCCACAGTGGTTACAGCAATAGATCAACGTGTATATATGAATACCAGTTAAATGAATGATGACTGTAATGTGTACTTTTTCCAGTTTACAAAACCAGAGTTGTGAGTATGGATTTCACACCATTCACGGACACCTACAAGATGAAGATTGAAAAGGTCCTGAAAAACGGTATGACAGTCCAAAAAAAAAAGGACATAAAATTCATGTAAACAATCTGTTCCATAACCTTCTGAACATGTAAGTTATAAAGATGGGGTGCAGGTCCTCTGCTAACCACGAGGGTGTGGTGTAGCACCCTCTGCACCCTTGTGTCCCACTTCCTTGCCTTGTCCAAGAAACGTGTCATACACATGTGTGATGCATTGTGCTATGTACACCATGGCATAATGACACTTTGTTTTTGGAAACACCAGGTGGAAGTGCGGACTGAGTCTGATTTATCTTTTAAAAAGCTAAGCATTTCAGAGCAGGGAAAGGCAGGAACTATTCCGGACTGGTGGCCCCATTACTGGAGGTGAAAATATCTAAAAATATAACAGTCCACACATCTTCCCAACCTGATGAACATTTCTGAATTTGTCAAACATTACAAAGTCAGTTCTCCTGTAGCAAATGTGTACAGAAATAAATAAAAATGTAGTTCATTTATTGATGTTACAAAAAATCTACAGGGAAATTTAAAGATTTATCTGGCTTAAGACACATGAAGTTGTAAAGCTTGCTCTTGTGTTCAATGCCAAGGTCATTTGTGTCAGCCCTGTAGTTTTGGTTATTCATTTGTATTTTTATAAATCTTCTGTAGGCTCTGATGTAGGTGTGGAGGGACAGGTGAGAAACTTCATTGGTCATGCCAACTGTAAGGAATCGTATGGATTTCAGGAAGGAAAGACCTACCTCATCATGGGCCAAAGTGTCCACCTACCAAGGGTTGGAGGAAGGTACTCATACATAGGATTGTATATCTGGAACATTTTTGGGATTTGCTTTCAGTATGCACATATGATTGCAATTCTATATGCTGAAAAGTCTGTTAATTGACTTTATTGTGAACTTCATGTTTGAGAGATATTGACCATATATGTGTGGACCCTCACTTGCAGACCACAGTACATCCTGGGTGAGCAGACATGGATTGAATACTGGCCCACAAGTGAGGAAGGGCAAACTGCAAAATACAGAGAGAAATACGCTGGTATCGCTGGGCTTTCTCAGATGCTTAAAGACTTTGCATGTACTACATAAACATGTTTGATAAAAAGCCTAAAAAGACTAATACATTTGTTTCATCATCACTTTGTGTATGTATTGAGGGGGTTCCATACCACTCCGTAGTGTTTCTGTCTAATATGGTGTACTATATTGTATTGTACATCTTGGCATTGGTTGCTAAATTTCTTATGAAATCATTAAATAATACTCAGGTGGTTTCTGGCAATATTGCTGATTTTGCAGTGATAGTCAGCTCTGTGTGTGTGTGTGTGCGTGTGTCTATGTTGTACAATATTCTCATCTGGTAGTCATGATCACCGAGTAAAAGTGACACAATTAAGACCTACAGACCAAGGTGAGAATCAATTATCTTAAATGAATGGCAGGTACCTCAACTTGTGAGGACAGTCTAAACCAGGGGTGCCCAACCTTTTTTTAACCAAGATCTACTTTTGAAGTTGATGGCATGCCGAGATCTACCAAGTCAAACACAAGGGCCGGGCGATAATTTAAACAAGGAACCCCAATCGCAGTTCAAATGTAGTTGTGTTTTTATTTGCACAGGTGGAGAATAAGCAGTAAATCCAACAAAAGAGGAAATGATCAAAACAAAAAAAATCAAAAATAGGTTGTCAGAACAAGAATCTCACAAGAACTTCACATCATCTCTATCTCTCTTAGCCACACACACACACACACACACACACACAACAGAAAAGAGCAGTCAAAAAACTCCAGAAAAGGCTGGGCAGTCAAAAACCCAAAAAAAAAAAAAAAAAAAGTAATTCCACAGATTAACACACACGCACACCAGAGACCTGCACGGGTCCGTTTTTTGAGACCCGCACCCACCCATACCCGCAGAGTATAGCACCCACCCACCCGCAAACCCGTCGCTATTTCAAAGTTAAATCCATACCCATACCCAGACCCGTTAATATTCTACCCGTTACCCACCCATGCCCGTGAAAAATCACACAAATCGAAAGTATTCTTATAGAGCACTTTATTTTTCAATGCGCCTCTGAAAAAACGTCAGTACAACACAAAATACAATTTAAGGTTGCTGTGCAGGAACAGTATTCCTATCTAAAAGTAGCAACTGGTAAAACGCAAGAATGTATGTAGCCAACCGGTGCCATAACACAATGCAAAACGAGAGGGAACAAATGCCAGTATAACAACTAAATAAAATCGCATAGGTTCACAGTGGTAGTTGCCTATCTGCTGTGGCGGGAGCAGCACGCTATCTCTCTCGTCATTTTTTCTTATTCTAGCACGGCCACCCATTTAGCTTTGTAACCACCAAGCAAGCTACAATAAATGCCCGGTACTGCGTTATAACCAGCCTCTGCTCATGTTTCCGCTGGAAAAGAACCGAAGGGTATTACCCCAGAACGGGTGAAGAGTAAAGTTCAGCCCGCTCTGGCCAACGGAGCTACGGTATAAGTAAGCTCCCCCTGAGCTTCGCGACCACGATCGGGAGGCAGTAATCAGGCAAAAGGTAACACTGTGTTCATTACGTAGCAAATAAAAGCCTACTAAAATGACCACTTATTCACGTGCTACCCACCCGTATTTAAATTACCCGCCCGCATACCCACCCGTAAAATTGCGGTATGTGTAAAACCCACCCGTTTCAGCATTTATTTGCCCGTACCCGCGGGTATCCACGGGTACCCGACCCGGTGCAGGACTAACACACACCAATACACACAATAACTCTAGAAAAGATAACTTCAAAGCAGGAAGGAGGAGAAGATAAGTCCAATATTTTAGAATGCTAAACTTCACTGGGCAGTGGCACTGGCAGGGAAACCGGCAGATGGATTTAAACCTGGAAAACAGATAAAAATCGGAACATACTTTTGTAAGTATATGGATATGAATATGTCACATATCCGCATCACATTCTTTGCAGTGTAATTCAAGATAGTAACATACTCTTCTATGTCCAGTATATGGATATGAATAGGCCTATGCCTAATTCAAGATGAGAATAATAAAAAAAAACACTTCTCTACCTTATGGGACTTCTGGCACTGGGAGGAGTCAGCTAGCTTCTCATAACCTGGGCAGTAGGAGCTGAGCGCCTTAAACGGGCCACGCGTGGCAGCTTTAAGCCTTGTTTATACTTTTGCGAGTGACCGTAGCGCATGACTCCGCACACCTCCCGCGAACGGTGGAGGCGTTTATACTTTCAATCATCAATCAATCAAATTTTATTTATATAGCGCTTTTTACAACAGTTGTTGTCACAAAGCAGCTTTACAAGTGCCGAGTCCTAGCCCCCAGTGAGCAAGCCAAGGTTGACAGTGGCAAGGAAAAACTCCCTAGTTTATTTGCATGAGGAAGAAACCTTGAGAGGAACCAAGACTCAGGGGGGGAACCCATCCTCCTCTGGCCGACACCGGTCACCATGACCACAACAACAATTTAGACAGAAAGAAACAAAGAAAAGAAAAAGATGTAGTAATGTCCATCATGGTGTAGGCTTATCCGGTCAGGCAGTAGGTGGCCGGCACTGGATGAATCGCTTGTCCCTCCTCTTAGGGAAAATTAGCTCTGTATGAGGACATATACAGGACAGATGAAATAAAACACATTTCTGGAGTGTGGCAGCAAATCTGGCATTAAGTTAAACTATTACAGCCTAGCTAAAAAGGCAGAACCAGAAGGTAACATAGGCTTGGGGGCATTCTGAGACAATGGCATCCATCCACTGCACTGTCAACAAACTTGAGTGACCACGAGCAGTGACAGGACGACAGCACCAGCGCCCCAGTCTACCATAAAACCCTTCGTCTATGAACCCCTGGATCTGTACCTTTATCTAAGGGGGGATGTTAATTATCAAACGCTAAACCAAATAGGTGGGTTTTCAACCTAGACTTAAAGATTGTGACTGTGTCAGAGTCCCGTACGCATTTAGGAAGATTATTCCAAAGCTGGGGGGCCTTACAAGAAAAGGCTCTTCCCCCTGCTGTTACCTTATTAATTTGTGGAACTAATAAAAGACCAGCACCCTGTGATCTTAGTTGACGTGGGGGTTAACTGGGGGAAATAAGTTCCTGGAGGTATTCAGGAGCAAGCCCGTGCAGTGCTTTATATGTTAATAATATGGAATTTAACTGGGAGCCAATGCAGGGCTGATAGGACTGGTCTAATATGCTGAAATTTTCTAGTTCTGGTCAGAACTCTGGCTGCGGCATTTTGAACTATTTGAAGTTCATTTATGGCGCATTTCCACTAGGGCCTGCTTGGCGCGGTACGGTTCGATACGGGTCGATTCGCAATGGAACGGTACGGTCGCGTTGTGTTTCCATTACAATGGTGAACCACCTCAATGTGGGTGGAGTCGCTGTTGGCGCGCGGGTTGTAGTGTCGTGACATCATTTGTATGCGACCACAACACCGTTCGATGCCCCTTAACACATAGCATTATTGTATCTTATTTATCTTTATCTTCATTATTGTATGTGGTTGCTCTAATTATTGATAATAATTTGGTATTACTCAAACATGCTGAACACACCCTGCATAAAAAGCATCAGTCATACAATCAAATGAAATCAAACTTTATTATGAAATATAGATATTTAAAGTACAACATATGTAAATAATATAGTTATAGTAAAAAAAAAGTGCAAAAAGCAAATATATACGTATAGCTTTATATGAAATAAATATTTATAGTACTACAAGCAACATTTTGTGTGCTTTTATTGGCGTCTGTCTCGCATGGTGTTCACAAGTTCGCCAAGCACCCCGAGGAAAGCCCGGTTGAAGGAAACATTTTCCGCCAACTCCGCTCGCCTCGTCAGTGGAAGGGGAATCTTGAACGTAAAAAATAACAAATATTAAACACAAGCATTCCCGTGAAAGCAACAACAATATAGCGTAACTGCTCAAAATGTGTAGCACGTCATCGCTGCTCATGCTGTGTTTATGGCTACAGCTAACTAGCAACTAGCAAGGCTAAGAGCTAGCTATTGTACAGTAGTGACTGTGGTGGTAACATTAACTACAAACACAGCTCTAAATTCCTGCGTTTACAATAGATGCGTTCATATTACATCTTTTACGAGCCTAGTAGTAAAACTGAAATCACAATACACTCACCATTCTCCGTGGCCTCCAGCACCGACATTGTCCGGCACGTTTTCTCTTCCGTTACTGGCTGGCCGGTGACCGTATATGGCATCCATTTGCTGGAACCATTTCCAGTCTTTGCGGTTTGCTCCGCTGCGTCCGTTATGGTCCTTCACCGCCCGGTAATCGCGTTATGCTTTTTTAGCTTGGACCGACCGGCACTGCTGAACGGACCGCTGGTAGCCATGAGTGGCCATTAGCGCGGAAACCTCGCTAAAAACCTTTACATTTCTAGTGGCCCCGTCCAGTTCGCCCTGGATTTTTTGATCGCTGATTATTAACAGAAAGGTTTGTACCTCGGCGTTTGACCAGGGAACAGACTTCGCTCCTTGGGTTTTAAAAATGGCTGAGGAGTCCATAGCATAGCGGAGGAGTCGTTCTCCTGACGCAACCTGTGACGACACTCCCTGGCCAATCAGTGTCATGCTGTTCCTCCACGTCACAGAACTGTACCGCTTCGGAACGGTTAGAACCTCGAGCGAGTCGGTACGAAAATAGTACCCAAAGGGGCCGGCTCACAGGGAACTGGTACTAATGGAAACACTCACAAACCGTCGCGAATCGAACCGTACCGCGCCAAGCAGGCCCTAGTGGAAATGCGCCATTAGATTCCTATTTGAACATCCTGACAGTAGTGCATTGCAGTAGTCTAATCTAGAGCTAACAAAGGCGTGCACCAATTTTTCTGCATCATCCTGTGATAATGCATTTCTTAATTTGGCAATGTTGCGGAGATGTAGAAAAGCTGTCCTAGTAGTATTATCTATATATTTATCAAATGATAGGTCGGAGTTGAGTATGACGCCTAGGTTTTTGGCTACTGTGCCAGGTGTAATGGGATAGTCTGCAAGATTAAGCATTAGATCTGGATTTTTTTTGTCTTGCGGCCTTAGGGCCCACAAGGAGAACTTCTGTTTTGTCCTCATTTAGTTGGAGGAAGTTTAGAGACATCCAGCATTAAATATCTCTTACACAGGCCTCAATTTTTCCTAAAGTGAGTTTGTCATCAGATTTGGCTGATATGTAAAGTTGAGTGTCATCTGCATAGCAGTGAAAATTGACACCATGTTTGTTTATAACTGTGCCCAATGGTAGCATATATAATGTAAATAATAGTGGTCCTAAGATGGAGCCTTGCGGGACCCCGTATTTAACTATTGTATGTTTGGATGGAATATTATTGAGCTCTACAAACTGATGGCGATTTGTCAAGTAAGAGTAAAACCATGAAAAGGCTGTGCCTGAGACTCCAACCCAGCATTCTAACCGCTAACAATTGATCCTATGATCAATTGTGTCAAAAGCTGCACTAAGATCGAGAAGCACTAAAAGTGATACATAGCCTTGATCTGAAGCAAGGAGGAGATCATTTGTTACTTTGACTAATGCAGATATAGGCATAATTGCTGGGCAACAGCTTTTTCTATGATCTTAGATATAAATGATGTGTTCGAAATGGGTCTATAATTAGATAGGACAGTCGGATCAAGATTTGGTTTCTTGATCAGAGGTTTAATAACTGCTAATGTAACGGATTTAAATTAGTTTATTTTTCACACAAAATCTTCGTATTTTATGTGTTGGAAATTATCTTGGGTTGTGTTGGGCAGAAAATGTGTTTAATACATATATATATATTTTTTAATAATTATAACTTTGTTGTATTTTATTTCTCTCCGTTTCCCTTTGTGGGCGGAGTTACTGCTGTATCGGCCACATCCGCCACCCTCTCCTCAGTTGGCTAAGATTAGCCTACTGCAGGAGAGAGGTCGGTGAAACTTTGGTTTCTTGTAAAAATAGTTAAAATAATGTTCAGCACAGTGTTAAAAATGTTAAAAAACAGTACAATATGAAGCAAAATGACTTTATGTTTTATGTCATGAAGGTATTAGGAGTGGATGGTATGTATTTAGGCGGAATTTTACAGTATAAGGGTGAGAATTGTTAGCAAGCTACAGCTGCTAGCGCCATGGGCAATGCTAACTCCCCTCCCCCACCTTTTCTGTGATTTTGGGGTCACGCAGGAGTTTGTGTAGGCAGACACGAGGCTGGATGCTATTTCTCACAGATTTTTGTCCTTTACATACAGGTATGATCTTAAACTCGCTTCATTAGCTCAGAGGTTTTATTTCTTTCGTTTGTTCTCATGTTTTTAAAGGAGTTTCATATAAAATATAAAAAGCAGGTATTTAAAAGGGGAATTCATTAAAAACATTAAAAATGAGGTAAAATTCATATGGAAAATGAGTAAATATTGCACATATTTCTAGTTTTTGTTTTACAATGTGGCACTTTATCATTTATTCAAAATCAGTCTTATGAAGATGTATTATATGAAGTAACGTATATATATATATATTGAATGTATTTTTTTGTTATATCTGTACTGGTTATGTCTTCGGTTTTTTTATTATTTTTATTACAGTATGATTGTTTGTTTCTTTCATGTTACTGACTATATTCAGTTGGCTAAGAATACTGCAGGAGAGAGGAGTTTGTGTAGACAGACACGAGGCTGGATGCTATTTCTCACAGATTTTTGTCCTTTACATACAGACAATAAAAGATCCCCAGTTGGTACCGGCATTGGAGGTCACGAGTTTTCCCTTCTCACAACACAACGCAGAGTAGTCGTGGCCGGGTTCCCTTTGCATGTTCGCTGCATGTGAAGGTTTGGACCTGCTACACTAATTTACATGATTTGGGCATGTGACCTATTGTAATGGATGAGTTAACTATAATTAGAAGAGGTTCAGTTACATCTGGTAATACCTCTTGTAATAACTTTGAGGGAACCGACTCTAGTGTGCAGGTAGTACAATTTAAGGAAGAAATTATTTTCTCTAATTCTGATTGTGGGAGTGGATGAAAAGCATCAAGTTTTTCTCCCGGTATGTAATTTAAATCAATATCAACCAAACCAGACGACATACCAGTTGTCACGTAGGGCAACGCCCCCTCTCGTAGCTGTCACTCTGGGTTCCCTCATGTCCGTGTTCCCTGCCTGTTTGTCCCGCCCTGCTCGTTTGTCTTCGTGTTTCCTTGTTTGTTGCCACGCCCCAGTGTCATTGCCATCACCTGTCCCTAGTTAGTTTCTATGTATAAAGTCCCGTCATTCCCCAGTCGTGTTATCCGTGATTTTGTCTACTTCGTGCCTTGTGCCTTGTCTACCTGTTTGTAGTGAGTATTGTTTCCGCTGCCTGCATTCCTGCCTGTTCCGTGTTTCCCCGTCGTGTTTGGTTTATCTGTCCGAGTATGTCTGTTGTTATTTCTTGTATGGACTGCCTTCCCGATATGACCTGCGCCCGGTATTATGACTCTGCTTTTGGAATTTCCTGTATTAAATCTCGCTCTCCTCCGCGTTTGTGTCCGTCTCCATGTTCTGCCCAGCGCAGATCGTTACATAATCACGGATCTTACAAGGACACAGCGAGGGAGCGAGACTCTGGTGAGTGTAATCGCTGTGATGAGATGTTGGCTGGTTCGGTCCAGTTCAACTCTCCGATATCGCAGCGTGAACAAACCAGAGACAGAAATTCCCCTGGCGCTGTGGGAACACGGAAGTCTCGACGCGCACCAACGAAAGCCCAGTCACTTTCGGTTTCAACTGGCTTTCGCGTCGAGACTCCTGTTGAGCGCTACGTGTCTGCCCGGCTTGATCACTATAGGGAGGAGAAACCTATAGTACAAGTCGCGGGCAGACGGATTGAGTGCACAGACTGGCGTTTGCTAAACCCTCGGTTGGCTCTCGATGGCTTCTGCGAGCTCCCGACGCCTCAGAGGAGGCGGAGCCGTCGCAGAGAGAGCCGCCGAGGGGCTTCTGTGTCTGTGTGTTCTTCCAGGCTCACCCAGGACCCTGTGGAGGAGGACCTACCGCCGCTGATCCCGCCAGCGACTCATCGCGACACCCCCAAGTATTTTTTGGGGGGGTGTACAAGCCACGTCGGCTTGGCGGACACGCCCCCCGATGACGTCAGTATGGTGGCTCCGCCCCCCGAGGACGTCGGCTTGGCGGACACGCCCCCCGAGGACGTCAGTATGGCGGTTCCGCCCCCCGAGGACGTCAGTATGGCGGTTCCGCCCCCGAGGACGTCAGTATGGCGGTTCCGCCCCCCGAGGACGTCGGCTTGGTGGCTCCGCCCCCCGAGGACGTCGGTTTGGCGGACACGCCCCCCGATGACGTCAGTATGGTGGCTCCGCCCCCCGAGGACGTCAGTATGGCGGTTCCGCCCCCGAGGACGTCGGCTTGGCGGCTCCGCCCCCCGAGGACGTCGGCTTGACGGCTCCGCCCCCCGAGGACGTTGGCTTGGTGGCTCCGCCCCCCGAGGACGTCGGCTTGGCGGACACGCCCCCCGATGACGTCAGTATGGTGGCTCCGCCCCCCGAGGACGTCGGCTTGGCGTACACGCCCCCCGAGGACATCGGCTTGGCGTACACGCCCCCCGAGTGCATCTCCTCACCTCAGGTTCCTGTCCCCGCTGCCCGTAGGCAGTTCGTGCCTGTTCCTGTCCCCGCTGCCCGTAGGCAGTCCGCGCCGGTTCCTGTCCCTGCGACCCAGGAGAGGTCGTCCACGCCGGTTCCTGTCCCTGCGACCCAGGAGAGGTCGTCCACGCCGGTTCCTGTCCCTGCGACCCAGGAGAGGTCGTCCACGCCGGTTCCTGTCCCTGCGACCCAGGAGAGGTCGTCCACGCCGGTTCCTGTCCCTGCTGCCCGTCGGCAGTCCGTGCCTGTTCCTGTCCCCGCGACCCAGGAGAGGTCGTCCACGCCGGTTCCTGTCCCCGCGACCCAGGAGAGGTCGTCCACGCCGGTTCCTGTCCCCGCGACCCAGGAGAGGTCGTCCACGCCGGCTCCTGTTCCCGCTGCCCGCCAGCGGACCCTGCCTGTTCCCGCTGCCCGCCAGCGGACCCTGCCTGTTCCCGCTGCCCGCCGCCCGGCCGCGCCTGTGTCCCCAGAGACTGTGCTGCCCTCTATTGGGCCTGGACGTTTTGTGCCCTCTGCTCTGCCCTGTGCCCACGTCTCTTTGCCCATGTTCCCCTTGCTCCCATGTTCTGTCCCTGGTTTTGTGTTGGTCCCAGTTCCTGTGTGTGTACCTGTTCGTGTCCTCGTACCCGTCCCTGTGTCTGTGTCTGGTCGTTTCCTCCAGGTCCCAGTTCCCGTGTCTGTTTCCGGTGGTGTCCTCTCTGTCCCGGTTCCCGTGTCTGTTCCCCAGATTGTGACCCACTTCGTTCCTGTCCCAGTCTTCGTCGTCCAAGCCATGTTTGTCTCAGTGTTTACCTCGGCCCTGTCCCCTGGCCCCGCTCCAGTGTCTGTCCCCGGTCCTGTCCTGTCCAGCCCTGCTCCTGTGCCTCGCCCTGGCCCTATCCGGTCTCCCTGTGTCCCGTGTCGTGCCATGTCCCGGCCCAGCTCTTTGCCTGTCTCCCTGTCTTCAGTCCCTGCCATGTCCCAGGTCCCTCGTCCTATTTTGTCAGGTCCTGTCCCTCCGGTCTGTCCTGTGTCCGCTGTCCCTGTCCTGTCTGCCCTTGCGTGCCCCGGAGTGGCACGCTTTGAGGGGGGGTTCTGTCACGTAGGGCAACGCCCCCTCTTGTAGCTGTCACTCTGGGTTCCCTCATGTCCGTGTTCCCTGCCTGTTTGTCCCGCCCTGCTCGTTTGTCTTCGTGTTTCCTTGTTTGTTGCCACGCCCCAGTGTCATTGCCATCACCTGTCCCTAGTTAGTTTCTATGTATAAAGTCCCGTCATTCCCCAGTCGTGTTATCCGTGATTTTGTCTACTTCGTGCCTTGTGCCTTGTCTACCTGTTTGTAGTGAGTATTGTTTCCGCTGCCTGCATTCCTGCCTGTTCCGTGTTTCCCCGTCGTGTTTGGTTTATCTGTCCGAGTATGTCTGTTGTTATTTCTTGTATGGACTGCCTTCCCGATATGACCTGCGCCCGGTATTACGACTCTGCTTTTGGAATTTCCTGTATTAAATCTCGCTCTCCTCCGCGTTTGTGTCCGTCTCCATGTTCTGCCCAGCGCAGATCGTTACACCAGTTGTATTGCTAATAAAAGGTTTTATATTTTGTCTAATATTCTCAATTTTATTATCAAAGAAATCTATAAATACATTAGTAGTGAGGTTTACTGGAATCTGAGGTTCTGCGCCTGCTTGATTTTTTGTAAGTTTAGAAATAGTATTAAAAAGAAATCTAGGATTGTTTTGATTTTTCTCTCAGTGAAGCTAAGTAGGCCTATGTTGAGCGTGCTTTAGTGAGAGCCCGTTTGTACTCAATGCTATCCTTCCAGGCACAGTAGAATACTTCCAACTTAGTAAATCGCCATTTCCGCTCTAATTTACGTGCTATTTGTTTTAAGTTTCTAGTTTGGTCAGTGTACCACGGGGCAAGCTTTTTGGATCTAGCCTTTTTATATTTTAGTAGAGCTACTATATCTAGAGCTGATCTGCAGGTATTCTCTAAGCAGTCGGTTAGACTATCTAACTCTCCTGGATCGGATGGCGAATGAGCTAAAGCAGTTAAATCAGGGAGGGTTTCAATAAACTGTTGCTGTTGATGAATTTATTGAGCGCTTTATACACTGCCGAGGAGACGGGCAGGTATTTATGTTAAGGTGAAGATCGAATTGGACTAAATAGTGATCAGAGATTGCTACGGTTTGTGGAAGTATATTTATATTATCTACATTGATACCCAGCGTTAAGATTAGATCTAGGGTATGATTTCGATAATGGTAGGTCCTACTACGTTTTGTATAATGCCAACAGAGTTCAATATAGAAGTAAAAGCCCTTGTCAGTGGATCCTCCGCATTATCAAAATGTATGTTAAAGTCTCCTACCATTATTATTTTGTCACTACATACTGCTAAATTTGCTGCAAAATCGGTGAAATCGTTTCAGAAATCTGAGTAAGGCCCTGGTGGTCTGTATACATTAGTTAGGGAAAATGTACTTTTATTTTCAGATGGACTCATTACATTAATAGACTGCATCTCAAATGAGTTTGAGATATCTAGGTATTTCTGATGAATTTCTAAACAATCACGATAGATTATACATATTCCTCCTCCTCTGCCTGACAATCTAGGTCTAGGTATATGACTATATTGTGACGGGTAGGGTGAGCGAAAATAAATGGAAGCGATCACGCCAAGTCTCAGGGAAATAGGATGGTTTAATATGTAAAGTGCGCAAACCAAAACCCGTGAACTGATCCGAATTAAGGATATAATAACCAGCGGTCAACTGGTACAAAGACAAGACATATATAGACGAACAAACAACCCTCAGGTGAAACGGATCGCGGGCTCCGCCCACCCGAGGGACGAACACAACACCACACCCACAGGACAAGCTGCTGCTGTAGACGGGGGCGACCATTAGGGGGCCGCCGTACCGTGACATATATCCCACAAGAGTGGCTTCGTTTAGAGTTAAATAATCACCAGATTGAATCCACGTTTCAGTTAGACATAGAATATCAATTTTCTGGTCAGTTATAAGGTCATTCACAAAAACAGCTTTTGAGTTGAGCGATCGAATATTAATTAATCCAATTTTCAGATCGGTCATATAGGTAATAATTGGATGTGAAGTTTGAATATTAGTTAAAAACTTAGGACGGACTATTTTCTTATGATTTAATTTAACCCGGGGCACAGACACAGTCTCAACCCTATGGGATCTTGGTGACGCCTCTAAGCAGCTCGCAGACAGACGGTTTAGCCCGTTAGTCTGCGGCCTGGTCGCGACTCTGGTTAGTCAGCAGCTCCTAGTACTACACTGCCCACTAACTAACAGACTACGGGCTATGCTGCAAGATAACAGGGCAGCGCCATCCCGGGTGGGGTGGACACCGTCCCTGCCTAAAAGACCAGGCTTGCCCTCGAACTCTTTCCAATTATCAATAAATCCCACTTGATTTTCGGAGCACCACTTGGACATCCAGCGGTTTAGCGACGTGAGCCTGCTGTATTGCTCATCACCGCGCCGCATTGGGATGGGGCCAGAGCAGATTACGGCATCGGACATCGTCTGGGCTAATTTAACCACCTCTTTAACATTAGCCTTAGTCACCTCTGACTGCCGCAGACGTATATCGTTGGCCCCTACATGAATGACTATCCTAGAGAATCTCCTATGGACTAACAGTCTAAGGTTGCCACTAATGTCCGGCGCTCTGGCACCCGGTAAACAGCTAACTGTAACCGCTGGAGGCCCTACAGGTACAGCTACTTTCACGTGTCGGACTATAGAGTCTCCTATGACCAGAGTCCGTGAGACAGGCTCCTCAGCGGGTGTTTCACTGAGCAGGGCAAACCTGTTGGACATGTGAACCGGGGAGTGGTGCTCTGGTGGGCTAGCGCTGGCATTAGCGTTAGCTGCAGCCCTCGCTCTCCGACTACGCCGCCGAGACATCACCCATTCGCCCCGCTGTGAGGGCTCTATCGCCGGAGTCGCGGAGGCGCTAGTTCTCCCTGGCGCATCCACAGCAACTACTGACTCTGTCTCTCTATCCCTCAATAATGAGTGGACGCGGCGCTCTAAACTTTCCACTTTCGCCACGAGAGAATTAACTAGTTTGCACCTCTCACAAATGCTATGACTATTACTATCAGTGGCGAAAGGGTCTAGGCTAAACATGCCACACTCCGAACAGGGAAACAAACCAACACCAGCCATGAATAAATCAAAACACTTACCTCGTCTAGCCGATTTATACAAAGTTTGTCAGTGGCCGGAATAATCAACTGCCCGTCTTGATAGTGGTAATAGTGGTAAGTACTACCTGTAAAAATTATCTAGGAAGGCAAAAGGTACACTCCGCAGCAGCGTCAGCAGGAAGCAGCGTCACATTCTTTGCAGTGTTCTCCGAAACGATATGTGGTAGTATAAAGAAACACCCCTTTAAACCAGGCTTTACTCCTATTAACAGGTCTCGTGAACACTGCTTGCTTTTGTCTCCTCAGTTCATTTACCTTTTCGGTTCGTAGAGTAATTTCAACAGGAAATCATTAGCATACCTCTTGTGAACTGTGAGAAAATGTCACTCAAAATTCCCCTTCTTCTGAATGGCCACAGTAGCATTACAGATCAGACACACCGACTTTGAATTTGAATAAGTAAAAAAGTAGTCCTCTTCTCATTCGGGATGAAAGTGATCATTTTTAGCTTTTTTGGCTTCCGCCATTATCTCTTCAGCTGTCACCATTCTGGCTTCTTCGTCTTCGCGCTTTAGAGTCCCTGGTTACAACCTAGCAACTGTGGCAAACCATACCCAGCATTCATCAGAAAAGGTTGTGTAAATAATTAATTTAATTTTTGTATCTTATTATTATGAAAATAAATACTGGCCTCTCATGAATGATGGTTTGATTGTTTTTTTTTTTTTTTGTCAGAGCCTTAAATGCATGGTTACATGGTAACACTTCTCGCGATCGACTGAAACTCCGCCCGCGATCGACTGGTAGACCGCGATCGACTGGTTGGGCACCCCTGGTCTAAACAATCCTGTTGGTAAAACTAATAAAGACAGTCTCACTAATAACCTGAATGTGATAAGATACCATTTTGTAAAAGAATAAAAAATTAATTCCAGTAAATCCAAATGTGCATGGTCAAGCACCCAGCCTGAGGGACCAACCTCCCCCGCAACACAAACACACCCCTCCTCCATCTTCTCCCAATCTCTTCATTAATGATTTCCTGCACCTGTCCCATCCTTGCCTTTTGGGTCTGCTGTTTTAGCCCACAGCAACGTTCATCCAGGACTGTGCGTCGTTTCCTCTCTGCTCTTGACTTCCAGGTTTACTGCTAGTATTATTCTTCACGTTTGCTTTTATAGAGTGTGCTGTTGTGCTTCTTTGGGTCTTATCAGTATAGAGACACTTTACACCTGGACTTGTGTCTCACTCCCTCCATGCACCCATCACACAAATCAGTTCAATGCCAGTAGCAATATTCCAAAATTCACATAAGTTAATAAATATATTAATATAATACTTTATGTTCTGTACACACATACGAAGTCATTATTTAACTTCTAGGGGGGATTGCCAAATTATCAAAGGTTGAATTTACACAAGAAATGGCCGTAGGCCGAGTGGTTTACGGGAATGTTGACTGATTAACCCTTCACGTTCCTCAGTGCAGATAGATCAGGCAGATAGATCACACTACTAATGTGTTGGAAATATTATATGGTATAATCTGGTGTATGGACTATAATTGCATGAGGTCTGGAGGAAGCTAGGACACTTCTGAAAATTGTTTCTTATTGAGTGAGACTAATATATATATATATATATATATATATATATATATATTATATATATAGGAATCAAACATGATCAAATTAAATAATTCACAAACAACTGAAAAAATAGTTTATGACTATGCAAAACTATAAACAATGAAGCAAACAGGTCTGCAGCTCTACATCTGGATAGATCTGTGTGTGGGATGTGTGCGTGTTGCACAACATTATGTCAGACTAGAGGTACTAGGAGTTTGAGCTTTAAGAGTTCTTATCTCAGAAGGTTAGCAGTCCCTACTTTGTGAAATTCCATTAAAACCCTTGCACCTCTTTGCCTCACTCCCCTGTGTTACATAACCACACTACTGGGAAGGGGAGAGGGGCAGGCTGTTGTGGAGGTGAACCCAGAGAAGAGAGAGGTGTGTGTGTGTGTGTGTGTGTGTGTGTGTGTGTGTGTATATATGTGTGTGTGTGTGTGCGCGTGTGTGTGTGTATATATGTGTGTATATATGTGTGTGTGTGTGTGTGTGTGTGTGTGTGTGTATATATGTGTGTGTGTGTGTGTGTGTGTGTATGTGTGTGTGGTGTGTATAAAAGCTTTGGTTCTTCTCAGTAACAGGCACTTGTGCAGACAGAGGATGGATCAGACAGACAGGACGCATGTGGTGTGGCTAACGGCTACACTTCTCTCCTTCCCCCTCCTTACACTATGTGACCCACTGTGAGTATACAAATCTTGTGTATAGTACTTGTGAATTTTACTTTTACTTTTTAAAGTTAAATGTTGTAGGTGCTGGCCAAATTTAATTAGTAATCAGTCTCATAAAATTACCTACGAAATGGTGGGAGTTCAGACAGTGTTAAATTTGCCCAATTTTATGTAAACTCAATTTAACTAAGGTCTCCACTAATTGTGGTAAACTCCCATAGCCCAATTTGTTTGATTAACAAACTATGAATCTGAAGGTTACAGTTCAAATAATAGTTCTGGCTTCAGGTTGTAACAGGGAAACAACTACTCAAACGACAGCATTTAAACATAAAAACATTTATTATCAATCAATCAAAGTTTATTTGTATAGCGCTTTTAACAACTCAAGTTGTCGCAAAGCAGCTTTACAGGGTTTACAAGGTTAACAATACTATGGGTCCAGAACCCTAATGAGCAAGCCACAAAGAATTATATTATTATATTATATTAAATTATATTATTAACCACAAAGAATAATAATAAAGCATAGCAAATAAAGGGGGCAACAGGGTAGGCTTGTGTGTGTGTTCGTGTTAGGTGTGGGGGTGTGTGGATGTGTATTCGAGTGCTCGCGGGTGCGCGTGCGTGCGTATGGGGGAGGAGATCTTTTAGACAGAGAAACTCGGCGGTGCGAAAACCAAACCGAGCTCCCCACTACAGCCACGAACACAACGCAAATGTTTCCTAACCAAGACACGGTATCGTCGGTCACTGTACAACCCCAATGAGCGTATAGTGGGACACACGTTTAACAATGATATGAGGTATTTGGTACTAATTATGAAGTAAATGAATTGGTACAAATAACCGAACAAGCTTTAAACAGAATACGGTTTAACATGAACGTAAGCATAAACACAGATGTGAACAAGCATTCACATTCGCCAAGCAAGATATCGATCTAAGTCTGCCCAGATGCACAGTCTTACTTTGAGTTGTTCGTCCGCGGCCCGCGCAGTAGGCCAGGCAGCCTCTTGAGGACTCCTTCGTGCGCTTTCGTGAAGAAGATCCAGTCCAGGGGAAGCTGTGGTGGCCGTTCGATCGGCGGTCCGTTGCGTGGTCGCCCGTGTAAGTGATCGCTGTCGACTTTCAGATGAACTCGCGGAGGTCCGGTGTTGTGTCTAGTTGTGCTATTTTTTCGAAAAATGCTATCGTAGCGTTAATCGACAACAGACTCTATCGATCTGTGCTAGGCCATCGAGAAATGCTTACTTTATCGATTTACGTTTCCAGTTGTGCGTTTCCCATAAAATATAGCCTAACTCAGTATTATGACGCATTGTAATTATAAAATCAAGTACGCGCACTGTATGGACAAGGGAAGCGTGGATTAAAATCCATTATAGCTTCCTTAATAATATTTTACATGGTCAGCATATCTCGATATGCTGATATCATACATCAAACTAGACATGCATTTCCTGAAGGAAATACATAGTGCTTGAAAAGAGATGCAAGTCTGTGTGTGTGTGTGTGTGTGTGTGTGTGTGTGTGTGTGTGTGTGTGTGTGTGTGTGTGTGTGTGTGCGTAGTGTATATGGTGTATATGCTCCATCTGCCCCATCTACTCCATCTGCCCCTCTGCTCTATTTGCCCCATCTGCTCTATCTGTCCCATTTGCCCCTCTGCTCCATCTGCCCCATACGGCCCTCTGCTCTATCTGCCCCATCTGCTCCATCTACCCCTCTGCTCCATCTGCCCCCTCTGCTCTATCTGCCCCATTTGCCCCTCACCCTCATCTGCCCCTCTGCTCCACCTGCCCCTCTTCTCCATCTGCCCCTCTGCTCCATCTACCCCTCTGCTCCATCTACCCATCTGCCCCATCTGCCCCTCTGCCCCATCTGCCCCTCACCCTCATCTGCCCCTTTGCCCCATCTGCCCCTCTGCTCCATCTGCTCTATCTGCCCCATTTGCCCCTCACCCTCATCTGCCCCTCTGCTCCATCTGCCCCTCTGCTCCATCTGCCCCTCTGCTCCATCTGCCCCCTCTGCCCCATCTGCATGTATGTATGTGTGTGTGTGTGTGATGTATATGTGTTTGACTGTGTGTAGTGGGTATGAGAGAGATGCATGTGTGTGCGCGTGCGTGTGTGGGGGAGGGGGAGAGACATTCAAAAATAACTGCCACTCTGTCTCTGCCACTCTGAGTGTAGAAGCCTTGTTTTAGGTGATTTGCACCCTCCGAACAAACGGTCGTAGTTCGGGACTCATTTAACTTATCGCTTAACCGAAGAGATTGTGTGAGAGAGGACCCCTTGCTGATGATTTTGATATATTTTGGTGTGGTTTGACCCTAAAATTACTGATTTATGACAAGTTAAAAACATACAAAAATCTCAACAAAGCTGATTCTGATTCTCATACATTTATATGGGGGCCAATGGGGCAATTTTCTGTGTCTAGTGCCAAACAAATGCTCATACCTCTAAAACTAATTGATCAAATGATTAGATATCTCGGCGTGCCAGAAAGGACAAGTTTCTCTCCCATTTAAAATTTAAATGGAGCTTCTAGGTCAAGGTGTAAGGATTTTACAGCAGTTTATCTACGAGAGTTTTGATCATTTTTCTTGCCAGCTCACACTCTAACTGGCTGTTAAGATTTGAATTTCTGAACATTCCACCATTCATTTTAATAGGGCTTTTTTCATTTTTAATCTCAATTTTATTAAAATCTATAACTCTAATCGACTCCAAAAACGGATAGCACACCACACAGAGCCGAGACCTTCGAAACACAGTTCGAACGGAGTCTGTACGTTAAGCGGTTCGGGCCGCATTAATCGCAGAAATTTGGAGAAGAACAATAACTAGACATGCATTTCCTGAAGGAAATACATAGTGCTTGAAAAGAGATGCAAGTCTCTGTTGTGTGTGTGTGTGTGTGTGTGTGTGTGTGTGTGTGTGTGTGTGTGTGTGTGTGTGTGTGTATGTAGTGTATATGGTGTATATGCTCCATCTGCCCCATCTACTCCATCTGCTCTATCTGCCCCATTTGCCCCTCTGCTCCATCTGCCCCATACGGCCCTCTGTTCTATCTGCTCCATCTACCCCTCTGCTCCATCTGCCCCCTTTCCCCCATCTGCTCTATCTGCCCCATTTGCCCCTCACCCTCATCTGCCCCTTTGCCCCATCGGCCCTTCTGCTCCATCTGCTCTATCTGCCCCATCTGCCCCTCTGCCCCATCTGCCCCTTTGACCCATCTGCCCCTCTGCTCCATCTGCTCTATCTGCCCCATTTGCCCCTCACCCTCATCTGCCCCTCTGCTCCATCTGCCACTCTGTTCCATCTGCCCCTCTGCTCTAGCTGCCCCTCTGCTCCATCTGCCCCTCTGCTCTAGCTGCCCCTCTGCTCCATCTGCTCCTTCTGCCCCATCTGCATGTATGTATATGTGTGTGTTTGTGTGTGTGTGTGTGTGTGTGTGTGTGTGAGGTAGGTCTGTGTGTGTGTTTGTGTGTGTGTGTGAGGTAGGTGTGTGTGTGTGTTTTGTGTGTGTGAGGTGTGTGTGTGTGTGTGTGTGTGTGTGTGTGTGTGTGTGTGTGAGATCTGCCCCATCTGCTCTATCTGCCCCATTTGCCCCTCTGCTCCATCTGCCCCTCTGCTCTATCTGCCCCTCTGCTCTATCTGCCCCATCTGCCCCTTCTGCTCTATCTGCCCCATCTGCCCCTCTGCTCCATCTGCCCCCTCTACTCCATCTACCCCATCTGCGCCATCTGGGTATGAGAGATGTATGTATGTGTGTTTGACTGTGTGGAGTGGCTATGAGAGAGATGCAGGTGTGTGCGCGTGTGTGTGTGGGGGAGGGGGAGAGACATTCAAATAATAACTGTGACTCTCACTGAGTGAAAAAGCCTTGTTTTAGTGATTTGCACCCTCTGAACAAACGGTCGTAGTTCAGGACCCATTTAACTTATCGCTTCACCGAAGAGATTGTGTGGGAGAGGACCCCTTGCTGATGATTTTGATATATTTTGGTGTGGTTTGACCCTAAAATGACTGATTTATGACAAGTTAAACACACACAAAAATCTCAACAAAGCTGATTCTGATTCTCATACATTTACATGGGGGCCAATGGGGCAGTTTTCTGTGTCTGGTGCCAAACAAATGCTCATAACTCTAAAACTAATTGATCAAATGATTAGATATCTCGGCGTGCCAGAAAGGACAAGTTTCTCTCCCATTTAAAATTTAAATGGAGCTTCTAGGTCAAGGTGTAAAGATTTTACAGCAGTTTATCCACGAGAGTTTTGATCATTTTTCTTGCCAGTACACACTCTAACTGGCTGTTAAGATTTGAATTTCTGAACATTCCACCATTCATTTTAATAGGGCCATTTTTCACTTTTAAACTCAATTCTATTAAAATCTATAACTCTAATCGACTCCAAAAACGGATAGCACACCACACAGAGCCGAGACCTTCGAAACGCAGTTCGAACGGAGTCTGTACGTTAAGCGGTTCGGGCCGCATTAATTGCAGAAATTTTGGAGAAGAATAATAATAAGAACTAGACATGCATTTCCTGAAGGAAATACATAGTGCTTGAAAAGAGATGCAAGTCTCTGGCTGTTTCTCAATTCAGGGGCTGCAGCCTACGTAGACCGCGTAGACCGCAGCCCACGGTGGCCACACACTTCGAAGGCAGGGTAGGCTGCATCTCACGGCTGTTAAATGAGACAGTCTAGTCTTCGCAAGACGTATGTTTGCGTGACCACGCTCTGCCCCGTTTCATACGTTACATACGTGTTAGCGAGCTGTCCGACAAATATCACATCACCCACAAATGCCTAAAAGAAAATGCGTTGAACATGTATTCACGTTTGACGGGAAGTATAACTTCATAACAAAATTCAATGTATTTTTATAAACGTTACTTTTACGTTAATTTTACGTATAAACGTTTAGTAAATACTCAAAGCACATGTTTACCTGCAATATCATTAATAACTGGCATGTTATTTAGCATCTCATTGCAGTATAAATGTCCATATTTAAAAAATACCGACATTTAAAAACGAATTATTCGGCCCGTACACTAGACTCCGCCTGTTTATTGTTCATAGAGCAATGAATCCTGGGATATGGTGGGACGCGAAGGATACTCAGATGCATCCTTCGTTTTCGGGGTTTTGAAGGCTACATTCGTCGGCCGCATAAGAAGGAGTCCACGAATTGGGACAGCCTCGTCGCGGCGCAGTGACGTAACCGGCCTACAAATGCGCACTTCGTGGGCTGCAGCCCCTGAATTGAGAAACAGCCTCTGTGTGTGTGAGAGAGATGCTCCATCTGCCCCATCTGCTATATCTGCCCCATTTGCCCCTCTCCCTCTTCTGCCCCTCTGCTCTATCTGCCACTCTGTTCCATCTGCCCCTCTCCTCTAGCTGCCCCTCTGCTCCATCTACCCCTCTGCTCCATCTGCCCCTCTGCTCCATCTGCCCCTCTGCTACATATGCCCCATTAGCCCCATCTGCCCCTCTGCTCCATCTGCCCATCTGCTCCTTCTGCCCCATCTGCATGTATGTATGTGTGTGTGTCTGTGTGGTGTATATGTGTGTGTTTGTGTGTGTGTGTGTGTGTGTGTGTGTGTGTGTGTGTGTGTGTGTGTGTGTGTGTGTGTGTGTGTGAGGTAGGTGTGTGTGTGTTTGTGTGTGTGTGTGTGAGGTAGGTGTGTGTGTGTTTGTGTGTGTGTGTGTGTGTGAGGTAGGTGTGTGTGTGTGTTGTGTGTGTGTGTGAGTTGTGTGTGTGTGTGTGTGTGTGAGAGATCTGCCCCATCTGCTCCATCTGCCCCATCTGCTCTATCTGCCCCATTTGCCCCTCTCCCTTATCTGCCCCTCTGCTCTATCTGCCCCATCTGCCCCTTCTGCTCTATCTGCCCCATCTGCCCCTCTGTTCCATCTGCCCCTCTGCTCCATCTGCCCCTCTGCTCCATCAGCCAATCTGTTCCATCTGCCCCTCTGCTCCATCTGCCCCATCTGCCTCTCTGCTCCATCTGCCACTCTGTGCCATCTGCCCCTCTGCTCTAGCTGCCCCTCTGCTCCATCTGCCCCTCTGTTCCATCCGCCCCTCTGCTCCATCTGTCCCTCTGCTACATATGCCCCATCTGCCCCTCTGCTCCATCTGCCCCTCTGCCCCATCTGCCCTTTTGCCCCATTTGCCCCTCTGCTCCATCTGCTCTATCTGCCCCATTTGCCCCTCACCCTCATGTGCCCCTCTTCTCCATGTGCCCCTCTTCTCCATCTGCCCCTCTGCTCCATCTGCCCCTCTTCTCCATCTGCCCCTCTTCTCCATCTGCCACTCTGTTCCATCTGCCCCTCTGCTCCATCTGCCCCTCTGCTAAATCTGCCCCATTTGCCCCTCACCCTCATCTGCCCCTCTGCTCCATCTGCCCCTCTGCTCTAGCTGCCCCTCTGCTCCATCTACCCCTCTGCTCCATCTGGCCCATCTACCCCTCTGCCCCATCAGCCCCTCTCCCTCATCTGCCCCTCTGCTCCATCTACCCCATCAGCCCCTCTGCTGCATCTGCCCCATCTGCATGTATGTATGTGTGTGTGTCTGTGTGGTGTATATGTGTGTGTCTGTGTGGAGTGGGTATGAGAGAGATGCAGGTGTGTGCGCGTGCGTGTGTGGGGGAGGGGGAGAGACATTCAAATAATAACTGCCACTTTGTCTGCTTCTTCTGAGTGGAAAAACCTTGTTTTAGTGTGATTTGCACCCTCCGAACAAACGGTCGTAGTTCGGGACCCATTTAACTTATCGCTTCACCGAAGAGATTGTGTGAGAGAGGACCCCTTGCTGATGATTGTGATATATTTTGGTGTGGTTTGACCCAAAAATGACTGATTTATGACAAGTTAAAAACACACAAAAATCTCAACAAAGCTGGTTCTGATTCTCATACATTTATATGGGGGCCAATGGGGCAGTTTTCTGTGTCTAGTGCCAAACAAATGCTCATAACTCTAAAACTAATTGATCAAATGATTAGATATCTCGGCGTGCCAGAAAGGACAAGTTTCTCTCCCATTTAAAATTTAAATGGAGCTTCTAGGTCAAGGTGTAAGGATTTTACAGCAGTTTATCCAAGAAAGTTTTGAGCATTTTTTATGCCATCTCACACTCTAACTGGCAGTGTAGATTTGAAATTCTGAACATTCCACCATTCATTTTAATAGGGCCATTTTTCATTTTTAAACTCAATTCTATTAAAATCTATAACTCTAATCGACTCCAAAAACGGATAGCACACCACACAGAGCCGAGACCTTCGAAACGCAGTTCGAACGGAGTCTGTACGTTAAGCGGTTCGGGCCGCATTAATCGCAGAAATTTTGGAGAAGAATAATAAGAAGAAGAAGAAGAAGAAGAAGAACTAGACATGCATTTCCTGAAGGAAATACATAGTGCTTGAACAGAGATGCAAGTCTCTGTGTGTGTGTGTGTGAGGTAGGTGTGTGTGTGTGTGTGTGTGTGTGAGGTGTGTGTGTGTGTGTGTGTGGAGTCTGCTCAATCTGCCCCTCTGCTATATCTGCCCCTCTGCTATATCTGCCCCTCTGCTCCTCTGCCCCATCTGCCCCTCTGCTCCATCTGCCCTTTTGCCCCATCTGCCCATCTGCTCCATCTGCCCCTTTGCCCTATCTGACCCTCTGCTCTATCTGCCCCATTTGCCCCTCACCCTCATCTGCCCCTCTTCTCCATCTGCCCCTCTGCTCCTCTGCCCCATCTGCCCCTCTGCTCCATTTTCCCCTCTGTTCCATCTGCTCCTCTGCTCCATCTGCCCTTTTGCCCCATCTGCCCCTCTGTTCCATCTGCCCCTCTGCTCCATCTGCCCCTCTGCTCCATCAGCCAATCTGTTCCATCTGCCCCTCTGCTCCATCTGCCCCTTTGCCTCATCTGCCCCTTTGCTCCATCTGACCCTCTGCTCCCTCTGCCCCATTTGCCCCTCACCCTCATCTGCCTCTCTGCTCCATCTGCCCCTCTGCTCCCTCTGCCCCTCTGCCCCCTCTGCTCTAGCTGCCCCTCTGCTCCATCTGCCCCTCTGCTCTAGCTGCCCCTCTGCTCCATCTGCCCCTCTGCTCTAGCTGCCCCTCTGCTCCATCTACCCCTCTGCTACATATGCCCCATTAGCCCCATCTGCCCCCCTGCTCCATCTGCTCCTTTGCTACATATGCCCCATTAGCCCCATCTGCCCCTCTGCTCCATCTGCCCCTCTGCTCTAGCTGACCCTCTGCTCCTTCTGCCCCATCTGCATGTATGTATGTGTGTGTGTCTGTGTGGTGTATATGTGTGTGTTTGTGTGTGTGTGTGTGTGTGTGTGAGGTAGGTGTGTGTGTGTTTGTGTGTGTGTGTGTGTGTGTGTGAGGTAGGTGTGTGTGTGTGTGTTTTGTGTGTGTGAGTTGTGTGTGTGTGTGTGTGTGTGTGTGAGATCTGCCCCATCTGCTCCATCTGCCCCATCTGCTCTATCTGCCCCATTTGCCCCTCTCCCTTATCTGCCCCTCTGCTCCATCTGCCCTTCTGCTCTATCTGCCCCTCTGCTCTATCTGCCCCATCTGCCCCTCTACTCCATCTACCCCATCTGCGCCATCTGGGTATGAGAGATGTATGTATGTGTGTTTGACTGTGTGGAGTGGCTATGAGAGAGATGCAGGTGTGTGCGCGTGCGTGTGTGGGGGAGGGGGAGAGACATTCAAATAATAACTGTGACTCTCACTGAGTGAAAAAGCCTTGTTTTAGTGATTTGCACCCTCCGAACAAACGGTCGTAGTTCGGGACCCATTTAACTTATCGCTTCACCGAAGAGATTGTGTGAGAGAGGACCCCTTGCTGATGATTTTGATATATTTTGGTGTGGTTTGACCCTAAAATAACTGATTTATGACAAGTTAAACACACACAAAAATCTCAACAAAGCTGATTCTGATTCTCATACATTTATATGGGGGCCAATGGGGCAGTTTTCTGTGTCTGGTGCCAAACAAATGCTCATAACTCTAAAACTAATTGATCAAATGATTAGATATCTCGGCGTGCCAGAAAGGACAAGTTTCTCTCCCATTTAAAATTTAAATGGAGCTTCTAGGTGAAGGTGTCAGGATTTTACAGCAGTTTAGCCACGAAAGTTTTGATCATTTTTTATGCCAGTTCACACTCTAACTGGCTGTTAAGATTTGAATTTCTGAACATTCCACCATTCATTTTAATAGGGCTTTTTTCATTTTTAAACTCAATTCTATTAAAATCTATAACTCTAATCGACTCCAAAAACGGATAGCACACCACACAGAGCCGAGACCTTCGAAACGCAGTTCGAACGGAGTCTGTACGTTAAGCGGTTCGGGCCGCATTAATTGCAGAAATTTGGAGAAGAATAAGAATAATAAGAATAAGAGGAATATCAATATAGTGCTTTTCAAGCACTATAATAAGAACTAGACATGCATTTCCTGAAGGAAATACATAGTGCTTGAACAGAGATGCAAGTCTCTGTGTGTGTGTGTGTGAGGTAGGTGTGTGTGTGTGTGTGTGTGTGTGAGGTGTGTGTGTGTGTGTGTGTGGAGTCTGCTCAATCTGCCCCTCTGCTATATCTGCCCCTCTGCTATATCTGCCCCTCTGCTCCTCTGCCCCATCTGCCCCTCTGCTCCATCTGCCCTTTTGCCCCATCTGCCCATCTGCTCCATCTGCCCCTTTGCCCTATCTGACCCTCTGCTCTATCTGCCCCATTTGCCCCTCACCCTCATCTGCCCCTCTTCTCCATCTGCCCCTCTGCTCCTCTGCCCCATCTGCCCCTCTGCTCCATTTTCCCCTCTGTTCCATCTGCTCCTCTGCTCCATCTGCCCTTTTGCCCCATCTGCCCCTCTGTTCCATCTGCCCCTCTGCTCCATCTGCCCCTCTGCTCCATCAGCCAATCTGTTCCATCTGCCCCTCTGCTCCATCTGCCCCTTTGCCTCATCTGCCCCTTTGCTCCATCTGACCCTCTGCTCCCTCTGCCCCATTTGCCCCTCACCCTCATCTGCCTCTCTGCTCCATCTGCCCCTCTGCTCCATCTGCCCCTCTGCCCCCTCTGCTCTAGCTGCCCCTCTGCTCCATCTGCCCCTCTGCTCTAGCTGCCCCTCTGCTCCATCTGCCCCTCTGCTCTAGCTGCCCCTCTGCTCCATCTACCCCTCTGCTACATATGCCCCATTAGCCCCATCTGCCCCCCTGCTCCATCTGCTCCTTTGCTACATATGCCCCATTAGCCCCATCTGCCCCTCTGCTCCATCTGCCCCTCTGCTCTAGCTGACCCTCTGCTCCTTCTGCCCCATCTGCATGTATGTATGTGTGTGTGTCTGTGTGGTGTATATGTGTGTGTTTGTGTGTGTGTGTGTGTGTGTGTGAGGTAGGTGTGTGTGTGTTTGTGTGTGTGTGTGTGTGTGTGTGAGGTAGGTGTGTGTGTGTGTGTTTTGTGTGTGTGAGTTGTGTGTGTGTGTGTGTGTGTGTGTGAGATCTGCCCCATCTGCTCCATCTGCCCCATCTGCTCTATCTGCCCCATTTGCCCCTCTCCCTTATCTGCCCCTCTGCTCCATCTGCCCTTCTGCTCTATCTGCCCCTCTGCTCTATCTGCCCCATCTGCCCCTCTACTCCATCTACCCCATCTGCGCCATCTGGGTATGAGAGATGTATGTATGTGTGTTTGACTGTGTGGAGTGGCTATGAGAGAGATGCAGGTGTGTGCGCGTGCGTGTGTGGGGGAGGGGGAGAGACATTCAAATAATAACTGTGACTCTCACTGAGTGAAAAAGCCTTGTTTTAGTGATTTGCACCCTCCGAACAAACGGTCGTAGTTCGGGACCCATTTAACTTATCGCTTCACCGAAGAGATTGTGTGAGAGAGGACCCCTTGCTGATGATTTTGATATATTTTGGTGTGGTTTGACCCTAAAATAACTGATTTATGACAAGTTAAACACACACAAAAATCTCAACAAAGCTGATTCTGATTCTCATACATTTATATGGGGGCCAATGGGGCAGTTTTCTGTGTCTGGTGCCAAACAAATGCTCATAACTCTAAAACTAATTGATCAAATGATTAGATATCTCGGCGTGCCAGAAAGGACAAGTTTCTCTCCCATTTAAAATTTAAATGGAGCTTCTAGGTGAAGGTGTCAGGATTTTACAGCAGTTTAGCCACGAAAGTTTTGATCATTTTTTATGCCAGTTCACACTCTAACTGGCTGTTAAGATTTGAATTTCTGAACATTCCACCATTCATTTTAATAGGGCTTTTTTCATTTTTAAACTCAATTCTATTAAAATCTATAACTCTAATCGACTCCAAAAACGGATAGCACACCACACAGAGCCGAGACCTTCGAAACGCAGTTCGAACGGAGTCTGTACGTTAAGCGGTTCGGGCCGCATTAATTGCAGAAATTTGGAGAAGAATAAGAATAATAAGAATAAGAGGAATATCAATATAGTGCTTTTCAAGCACTATAATAATAAGAAGAAGTATGAGGAATATCAAAATAGTGCTTTTCAAGCACTATAACTAGACATGCATTTCCTGAAGGAAATACATAGTGCTTGAAAAGAGATGCAAGTCTCTGGCTGTTTCTCAATTCAGGGGCTGCAGCCTACGTAGACCGCGTAGACCGCAGCCCACGGTGGCCACACACTTCGAAGGCAGGGTAGGCTGCATCTCACGGCTGTTAAATGAGACAGTCTAGTCTTCGCAAGACGTATGTTTGCGTGACCACGCTCTGCCCCGTTTCATACGTTACATACGTGTTAGCGAGCTGTCCGACAAATATCACATCACCCACAAATGCCTAAAAGAAAATGCGTTGAACATGTATTCACGTTTGACGGGAAGTATAACTTCATAACAAAATTCAATGTATTTTTATAAACGTTACTTTTACGTTAATTTTACGTATAAACGTTTAGTAAATACTCAAAGCACATGTTTACCTGCAATATCATTAATAACTGGCATGTTATTTAGCATCTCATTGCAGTATAAATGTCCATATTTAAAAAATACCGACATTTAAAAACGAATTATTCGGCCCGTACACTAGACTCCGCCTGTTTATTGTTCATAGAGCAATGAATCCTGGGATATGGTGGGACGCGAAGGATACTCAGATGCATCCTTCGTTTTCGGGGTTTTGAAGGCTACATTCGTCGGCCGCATAAGAAGGAGTCCACGAATTGGGACAGCCTCGTCGCGGCGCAGTGACGTAACCGGCCTACAAATGCGCACTTCGTGGGCTGCAGCCCCTGAATTGAGAAACAGCCTCTGTGTGTGTGAGAGAGATGCTCCATCTGCCCCATCTGCTATATCTGCCCCATTTGCCCCTCTCCCTCTTCTGCCCCTCTGCTCTATCTGCCACTCTGTTCCATCTGCCCCTCTCCTCTAGCTGCCCCTCTGCTCCATCTACCCCTCTGCTCCATCTGCCCCTCTGCTCCATCTGCCCCTCTGCTACATATGCCCCATTAGCCCCATCTGCCCCTCTGCTCCATCTGCCCATCTGCTCCTTCTGCCCCATCTGCATGTATGTATGTGTGTGTGTCTGTGTGGTGTATATGTGTGTGTTTGTGTGTGTGTGTGTGTGTGTGTGTGTGTGTGTGTGTGTGTGTGTGTGTGTGTGTGTGTGTGTGTGTGTGAGGTAGGTGTGTGTGTGTTTGTGTGTGTGTGTGTGAGGTAGGTGTGTGTGTGTTTGTGTGTGTGTGTGTGTGTGAGGTAGGTGTGTGTGTGTGTTGTGTGTGTGTGTGAGTTGTGTGTGTGTGTGTGTGTGTGAGAGATCTGCCCCATCTGCTCCATCTGCCCCATCTGCTCTATCTGCCCCATTTGCCCCTCTCCCTTATCTGCCCCTCTGCTCTATCTGCCCCATCTGCCCCTTCTGCTCTATCTGCCCCATCTGCCCCTCTGTTCCATCTGCCCCTCTGCTCCATCTGCCCCTCTGCTCCATCAGCCAATCTGTTCCATCTGCCCCTCTGCTCCATCTGCCCCATCTGCCTCTCTGCTCCATCTGCCACTCTGTGCCATCTGCCCCTCTGCTCTAGCTGCCCCTCTGCTCCATCTGCCCCTCTGTTCCATCCGCCCCTCTGCTCCATCTGTCCCTCTGCTACATATGCCCCATCTGCCCCTCTGCTCCATCTGCCCCTCTGCCCCATCTGCCCTTTTGCCCCATTTGCCCCTCTGCTCCATCTGCTCTATCTGCCCCATTTGCCCCTCACCCTCATGTGCCCCTCTTCTCCATGTGCCCCTCTTCTCCATCTGCCCCTCTGCTCCATCTGCCCCTCTTCTCCATCTGCCCCTCTTCTCCATCTGCCACTCTGTTCCATCTGCCCCTCTGCTCCATCTGCCCCTCTGCTAAATCTGCCCCATTTGCCCCTCACCCTCATCTGCCCCTCTGCTCCATCTGCCCCTCTGCTCTAGCTGCCCCTCTGCTCCATCTACCCCTCTGCTCCATCTGGCCCATCTACCCCTCTGCCCCATCAGCCCCTCTCCCTCATCTGCCCCTCTGCTCCATCTACCCCATCAGCCCCTCTGCTGCATCTGCCCCATCTGCATGTATGTATGTGTGTGTGTCTGTGTGGTGTATATGTGTGTGTCTGTGTGGAGTGGGTATGAGAGAGATGCAGGTGTGTGCGCGTGCGTGTGTGGGGGAGGGGGAGAGACATTCAAATAATAACTGCCACTTTGTCTGCTTCTTCTGAGTGGAAAAACCTTGTTTTAGTGTGATTTGCACCCTCCGAACAAACGGTCGTAGTTCGGGACCCATTTAACTTATCGCTTCACCGAAGAGATTGTGTGAGAGAGGACCCCTTGCTGATGATTGTGATATATTTTGGTGTGGTTTGACCCAAAAATGACTGATTTATGACAAGTTAAAAACACACAAAAATCTCAACAAAGCTGGTTCTGATTCTCATACATTTATATGGGGGCCAATGGGGCAGTTTTCTGTGTCTAGTGCCAAACAAATGCTCATAACTCTAAAACTAATTGATCAAATGATTAGATATCTCGGCGTGCCAGAAAGGACAAGTTTCTCTCCCATTTAAAATTTAAATGGAGCTTCTAGGTCAAGGTGTAAGGATTTTACAGCAGTTTATCCAAGAAAGTTTTGAGCATTTTTTATGCCATCTCACACTCTAACTGGCAGTGTAGATTTGAAATTCTGAACATTCCACCATTCATTTTAATAGGGCCATTTTTCATTTTTAAACTCAATTCTATTAAAATCTATAACTCTAATCGACTCCAAAAACGGATAGCACACCACACAGAGCCGAGACCTTCGAAACGCAGTTCGAACGGAGTCTGTACGTTAAGCGGTTCGGGCCGCATTAATCGCAGAAATTTTGGAGAAGAATAATAAGAAGAAGAAGAAGAAGAAGAAGAATAATAAGAAGAAGTATGAGGAATATCAAAATAGTGCTTTTCAAGCACTATAACTAGACATGCATTTCCTGAAGGAAATACATAGTGCTTGAACAGAGATGCAAGTCTCTGTGTGTGTGTGTGTGAGGTAGGTGTGTGTGTGTGTGTGTGTGTGTGAGGTGTGTGTGTGTGTGTGTGGAGTCTGCTCAATCTGCCCCTCTGCTATATCTGCCCCTCTGCTATATCTGCCCCTCTGCTCCTCTGCCCCATCTGCCCCTCTGCTCCATCTGCCCTTTTGCCCCATCTGCCCATCTGCTCCATCTGCCCCTTTGCCCTATCTGACCCTCTGCTCTATCTGCCCCATTTGCCCCTCACCCTCATCTGCCCCTCTTCTCCATCTGCCCCTCTGCTCCTCTGCCCCATCTGCCCCTCTGCTCCATTTTCCCCTCTGTTCCATCTGCTCCTCTGCTCCATCTGCCCTTTTGCCCCATCTGCCCCTCTGTTCCATCTGCCCCTCTGCTCCATCTGCCCCTCTGCTCCATCAGCCAATCTGTTCCATCTGCCCCTCTGCTCCATCTGCCCCTTTGCCTCATCTGCCCCTTTGCTCCATCTGACCCTCTGCTCCCTCTGCCCCATTTGCCCCTCACCCTCATCTGCCTCTCTGCTCCATCTGCCCCTCTGCTCCATCTGCCCCTCTGCCCCCTCTGCTCTAGCTGCCCCTCTGCTCCATCTGCCCCTCTGCTCTAGCTGCCCCTCTGCTCCATCTGCCCCTCTGCTCTAGCTGCCCCTCTGCTCCATCTACCCCTCTGCTACATATGCCCCATTAGCCCCATCTGCCCCCCTGCTCCATCTGCTCCTTTGCTACATATGCCCCATTAGCCCCATCTGCCCCTCTGCTCCATCTGCCCCTCTGCTCTAGCTGACCCTCTGCTCCTTCTGCCCCATCTGCATGTATGTATGTGTGTGTGTCTGTGTGGTGTATATGTGTGTGTTTGTGTGTGTGTGTGTGTGTGTGTGAGGTAGGTGTGTGTGTGTTTGTGTGTGTGTGTGTGTGTGTGTGAGGTAGGTGTGTGTGTGTGTGTTTTGTGTGTGTGAGTTGTGTGTGTGTGTGTGTGTGTGTGTGAGATCTGCCCCATCTGCTCCATCTGCCCCATCTGCTCTATCTGCCCCATTTGCCCCTCTCCCTTATCTGCCCCTCTGCTCCATCTGCCCTTCTGCTCTATCTGCCCCTCTGCTCTATCTGCCCCATCTGCCCCTCTACTCCATCTACCCCATCTGCGCCATCTGGGTATGAGAGATGTATGTATGTGTGTTTGACTGTGTGGAGTGGCTATGAGAGAGATGCAGGTGTGTGCGCGTGCGTGTGTGGGGGAGGGGGAGAGACATTCAAATAATAACTGTGACTCTCACTGAGTGAAAAAGCCTTGTTTTAGTGATTTGCACCCTCCGAACAAACGGTCGTAGTTCGGGACCCATTTAACTTATCGCTTCACCGAAGAGATTGTGTGAGAGAGGACCCCTTGCTGATGATTTTGATATATTTTGGTGTGGTTTGACCCTAAAATAACTGATTTATGACAAGTTAAACACACACAAAAATCTCAACAAAGCTGATTCTGATTCTCATACATTTATATGGGGGCCAATGGGGCAGTTTTCTGTGTCTGGTGCCAAACAAATGCTCATAACTCTAAAACTAATTGATCAAATGATTAGATATCTCGGCGTGCCAGAAAGGACAAGTTTCTCTCCCATTTAAAATTTAAATGGAGCTTCTAGGTGAAGGTGTCAGGATTTTACAGCAGTTTAGCCACGAAAGTTTTGATCATTTTTTATGCCAGTTCACACTCTAACTGGCTGTTAAGATTTGAATTTCTGAACATTCCACCATTCATTTTAATAGGGCTTTTTTCATTTTTAAACTCAATTCTATTAAAATCTATAACTCTAATCGACTCCAAAAACGGATAGCACACCACACAGAGCCGAGACCTTCGAAACGCAGTTCGAACGGAGTCTGTACGTTAAGCGGTTCGGGCCGCATTAATTGCAGAAATTTGGAGAAGAATAAGAATAATAAGAATAAGAGGAATATCAATATAGTGCTTTTCAAGCACTATAATAAGAACTAGACATGCATTTCCTGAAGGAAATACATAGTGCTTGAACAGAGATGCAAGTCTCTGTGTGTGTGTGTGTGAGGTAGGTGTGTGTGTGTGTGTGTGTGTGTGAGGTGTGTGTGTGTGTGTGTGTGGAGTCTGCTCAATCTGCCCCTCTGCTATATCTGCCCCTCTGCTATATCTGCCCCTCTGCTCCTCTGCCCCATCTGCCCCTCTGCTCCATCTGCCCTTTTGCCCCATCTGCCCATCTGCTCCATCTGCCCCTTTGCCCTATCTGACCCTCTGCTCTATCTGCCCCATTTGCCCCTCACCCTCATCTGCCCCTCTTCTCCATCTGCCCCTCTGCTCCTCTGCCCCATCTGCCCCTCTGCTCCATTTTCCCCTCTGTTCCATCTGCTCCTCTGCTCCATCTGCCCTTTTGCCCCATCTGCCCCTCTGTTCCATCTGCCCCTCTGCTCCATCTGCCCCTCTGCTCCATCAGCCAATCTGTTCCATCTGCCCCTCTGCTCCATCTGCCCCTTTGCCTCATCTGCCCCTTTGCTCCATCTGACCCTCTGCTCCCTCTGCCCCATTTGCCCCTCACCCTCATCTGCCTCTCTGCTCCATCTGCCCCTCTGCTCCATCTGCCCCTCTGCCCCCTCTGCTCTAGCTGCCCCTCTGCTCCATCTGCCCCTCTGCTCTAGCTGCCCCTCTGCTCCATCTGCCCCTCTGCTCTAGCTGCCCCTCTGCTCCATCTACCCCTCTGCTACATATGCCCCATTAGCCCCATCTGCCCCCCTGCTCCATCTGCTCCTTTGCTACATATGCCCCATTAGCCCCATCTGCCCCTCTGCTCCATCTGCCCCTCTGCTCTAGCTGACCCTCTGCTCCTTCTGCCCCATCTGCATGTATGTATGTGTGTGTGTCTGTGTGGTGTATATGTGTGTGTTTGTGTGTGTGTGTGTGTGTGTGTGAGGTAGGTGTGTGTGTGTTTGTGTGTGTGTGTGTGTGTGTGTGAGGTAGGTGTGTGTGTGTGTGTTTTGTGTGTGTGAGTTGTGTGTGTGTGTGTGTGTGTGTGTGAGATCTGCCCCATCTGCTCCATCTGCCCCATCTGCTCTATCTGCCCCATTTGCCCCTCTCCCTTATCTGCCCCTCTGCTCCATCTGCCCTTCTGCTCTATCTGCCCCTCTGCTCTATCTGCCCCATCTGCCCCTCTACTCCATCTACCCCATCTGCGCCATCTGGGTATGAGAGATGTATGTATGTGTGTTTGACTGTGTGGAGTGGCTATGAGAGAGATGCAGGTGTGTGCGCGTGCGTGTGTGGGGGAGGGGGAGAGACATTCAAATAATAACTGTGACTCTCACTGAGTGAAAAAGCCTTGTTTTAGTGATTTGCACCCTCCGAACAAACGGTCGTAGTTCGGGACCCATTTAACTTATCGCTTCACCGAAGAGATTGTGTGAGAGAGGACCCCTTGCTGATGATTTTGATATATTTTGGTGTGGTTTGACCCTAAAATAACTGATTTATGACAAGTTAAACACACACAAAAATCTCAACAAAGCTGATTCTGATTCTCATACATTTATATGGGGGCCAATGGGGCAGTTTTCTGTGTCTGGTGCCAAACAAATGCTCATAACTCTAAAACTAATTGATCAAATGATTAGATATCTCGGCGTGCCAGAAAGGACAAGTTTCTCTCCCATTTAAAATTTAAATGGAGCTTCTAGGTGAAGGTGTCAGGATTTTACAGCAGTTTAGCCACGAAAGTTTTGATCATTTTTTATGCCAGTTCACACTCTAACTGGCTGTTAAGATTTGAATTTCTGAACATTCCACCATTCATTTTAATAGGGCTTTTTTCATTTTTAAACTCAATTCTATTAAAATCTATAACTCTAATCGACTCCAAAAACGGATAGCACACCACACAGAGCCGAGACCTTCGAAACGCAGTTCGAACGGAGTCTGTACGTTAAGCGGTTCGGGCCGCATTAATTGCAGAAATTTGGAGAAGAATAAGAATAATAAGAATAAGAGGAATATCAATATAGTGCTTTTCAAGCACTATAATAAGAACTAGACATGCATTTCCTGAAGGAAATACATAGTGCTTGAACAGAGATGCAAGTCTCTGTGTGTGTGTGTGTGAGGTAGGTGTGTGTGTGTGTGTGTGTGTGTGAGGTGTGTGTGTGTGTGTGTGTGGAGTCTGCTCAATCTGCCCCTCTGCTATATCTGCCCCTCTGCTATATCTGCCCCTCTGCTCCTCTGCCCCATCTGCCCCTCTGCTCCATCTGCCCTTTTGCCCCATCTGCCCATCTGCTCCATCTGCCCCTTTGCCCTATCTGACCCTCTGCTCTATCTGCCCCATTTGCCCCTCACCCTCATCTGCCCCTCTTCTCCATCTGCCCCTCTGCTCCTCTGCCCCATCTGCCCCTCTGCTCCATTTTCCCCTCTGTTCCATCTGCTCCTCTGCTCCATCTGCCCTTTTGCCCCATCTGCCCCTCTGTTCCATCTGCCCCTCTGCTCCATCTGCCCCTCTGCTCCATCAGCCAATCTGTTCCATCTGCCCCTCTGCTCCATCTGCCCCTTTGCCTCATCTGCCCCTTTGCTCCATCTGACCCTCTGCTCCCTCTGCCCCATTTGCCCCTCACCCTCATCTGCCTCTCTGCTCCATCTGCCCCTCTGCTCCATCTGCCCCTCTGCCCCCTCTGCTCTAGCTGCCCCTCTGCTCCATCTGCCCCTCTGCTCTAGCTGCCCCTCTGCTCCATCTGCCCCTCTGCTCTAGCTGCCCCTCTGCTCCATCTACCCCTCTGCTACATATGCCCCATTAGCCCCATCTGCCCCCCTGCTCCATCTGCTCCTTTGCTACATATGCCCCATTAGCCCCATCTGCCCCTCTGCTCCATCTGCCCCTCTGCTCTAGCTGACCCTCTGCTCCTTCTGCCCCATCTGCATGTATGTATGTGTGTGTGTCTGTGTGGTGTATATGTGTGTGTTTGTGTGTGTGTGTGTGTGTGTGTGAGGTAGGTGTGTGTGTGTTTGTGTGTGTGTGTGTGTGTGTGTGAGGTAGGTGTGTGTGTGTGTGTTTTGTGTGTGTGAGTTGTGTGTGTGTGTGTGTGTGTGTGTGAGATCTGCCCCATCTGCTCCATCTGCCCCATCTGCTCTATCTGCCCCATTTGCCCCTCTCCCTTATCTGCCCCTCTGCTCCATCTGCCCTTCTGCTCTATCTGCCCCTCTGCTCTATCTGCCCCATCTGCCCCTCTACTCCATCTACCCCATCTGCGCCATCTGGGTATGAGAGATGTATGTATGTGTGTTTGACTGTGTGGAGTGGCTATGAGAGAGATGCAGGTGTGTGCGCGTGCGTGTGTGGGGGAGGGGGAGAGACATTCAAATAATAACTGTGACTCTCACTGAGTGAAAAAGCCTTGTTTTAGTGATTTGCACCCTCCGAACAAACGGTCGTAGTTCGGGACCCATTTAACTTATCGCTTCACCGAAGAGATTGTGTGAGAGAGGACCCCTTGCTGATGATTTTGATATATTTTGGTGTGGTTTGACCCTAAAATAACTGATTTATGACAAGTTAAACACACACAAAAATCTCAACAAAGCTGATTCTGATTCTCATACATTTATATGGGGGCCAATGGGGCAGTTTTCTGTGTCTGGTGCCAAACAAATGCTCATAACTCTAAAACTAATTGATCAAATGATTAGATATCTCGGCGTGCCAGAAAGGACAAGTTTCTCTCCCATTTAAAATTTAAATGGAGCTTCTAGGTGAAGGTGTCAGGATTTTACAGCAGTTTAGCCACGAAAGTTTTGATCATTTTTTATGCCAGTTCACACTCTAACTGGCTGTTAAGATTTGAATTTCTGAACATTCCACCATTCATTTTAATAGGGCTTTTTTCATTTTTAAACTCAATTCTATTAAAATCTATAACTCTAATCGACTCCAAAAACGGATAGCACACCACACAGAGCCGAGACCTTCGAAACGCAGTTCGAACGGAGTCTGTACGTTAAGCGGTTCGGGCCGCATTAATTGCAGAAATTTGGAGAAGAATAAGAATAATAAGAATAAGAGGAATATCAATATAGTGCTTTTCAAGCACTATAACTAGACATGCATTTCCTGAAGGAAATACATAGTGCTTGAAAAGAGATGCAAGTCTGTGTGTGTGTGTGTGTGTGTGTGTGTGTGTGTGTGTGTGTGTGTGTGTGTGTGTGTGCGTAGTGTATATGGTGTATATGCTCCATCTGCCCCATCTACTCCATCTGCCCCTCTGCTCTATTTGCCCCATCTGCTCTATCTGTCCCATTTGCCCCTCTGCTCCATCTGCCCCATACGGCCCTCTGCTCTATCTGCCCCATCTGCTCCATCTGCTCCATCTACCCCTCTGCTCCATCTGCCCCCTCTGCTCTATCTGCCCCATTTGCCCCTCACCCTCATCTGCCCCTCTGCTCCACCTGCCCCTCTTCTCCATCTGCCCCTCTGCTCCATCTACCCCTCTGCTCCATCTACCCATCTGCCCCATCTGCCCCTCTGCCCCATCTGCCCCTCACCCTCATCTGCCCCTTTGCCCCATCTGCCCCTCTGCTCCATCTGCTCTATCTGCCCCATTTGCCCCTCACCCTCATCTGCCCCTCTGCTCCATCTGCCCCTCTGCTCCATCTGCCCCTCTGCTCCATCTGCCCCCTCTGCCCCATCTGCATGTATGTATGTGTGTGTGTGTGTGATGTATATGTGTTTGACTGTGTGTAGTGGGTATGAGAGAGATGCATGTGTGTGCGCGTGCGTGTGTGGGGGAGGGGGAGAGACATTCAAAAATAACTGCCACTCTGTCTCTGCCACTCTGAGTGTAGAAGCCTTGTTTTAGGTGATTTGCACCCTCCGAACAAACGGTCGTAGTTCGGGACTCATTTAACTTATCGCTTAACCGAAGAGATTGTGTGAGAGAGGACCCCTTGCTGATGATTTTGATATATTTTGGTGTGGTTTGACCCTAAAATTACTGATTTATGACAAGTTAAAAACATACAAAAATCTCAACAAAGCTGATTCTGATTCTCATACATTTATATGGGGGCCAATGGGGCAATTTTCTGTGTCTAGTGCCAAACAAATGCTCATACCTCTAAAACTAATTGATCAAATGATTAGATATCTCGGCGTGCCAGAAAGGACAAGTTTCTCTCCCATTTAAAATTTAAATGGAGCTTCTAGGTCAAGGTGTAAGGATTTTACAGCAGTTTATCTACGAGAGTTTTGATCATTTTTCTTGCCAGCTCACACTCTAACTGGCTGTTAAGATTTGAATTTCTGAACATTCCACCATTCATTTTAATAGGGCTTTTTTCATTTTTAATCTCAATTTTATTAAAATCTATAACTCTAATCGACTCCAAAAACGGATAGCACACCACACAGAGCCGAGACCTTCGAAACACAGTTCGAACGGAGTCTGTACGTTAAGCGGTTCGGGCCGCATTAATCGCAGAAATTTGGAGAAGAACAATAACTAGACATGCATTTCCTGAAGGAAATACATAGTGCTTGAAAAGAGATGCAAGTCTCTGTTGTGTGTGTGTGTGTGTGTGTGTGTGTGTGTGTGTGTGTGTGTGTGTGTGTGTGTGTGTGTATGTAGTGTATATGGTGTATATGCTCCATCTGCCCCATCTACTCCATCTGCTCTATCTGCCCCATTTGCCCCTCTGCTCCATCTGCCCCATACGGCCCTCTGTTCTATCTGCTCCATCTACCCCTCTGCTCCATCTGCCCCCTTTCCCCCATCTGCTCTATCTGCCCCATTTGCCCCTCACCCTCATCTGCCCCTTTGCCCCATCGGCCCTTCTGCTCCATCTGCTCTATCTGCCCCATCTGCCCCTCTGCCCCATCTGCCCCTTTGACCCATCTGCCCCTCTGCTCCATCTGCTCTATCTGCCCCATTTGCCCCTCACCCTCATCTGCCCCTCTGCTCCATCTGCCACTCTGTTCCATCTGCCCCTCTGCTCTAGCTGCCCCTCTGCTCCATCTGCCCCTCTGCTCTAGCTGCCCCTCTGCTCCATCTGCTCCTTCTGCCCCATCTGCATGTATGTATATGTGTGTGTTTGTGTGTGTGTGTGTGTGTGTGTGTGTGTGAGGTAGGTGTGTGTGTGTGTTTGTGTGTGTGTGTGAGGTAGGTGTGTGTGTGTGTTTTGTGTGTGTGAGGTGTGTGTGTGTGTGTGTGTGTGTGTGTGTGTGTGTGTGTGTGAGATCTGCCCCATCTGCTCTATCTGCCCCATTTGCCCCTCTGCTCCATCTGCCCCTCTGCTCTATCTGCCCCTCTGCTCTATCTGCCCCATCTGCCCCTTCTGCTCTATCTGCCCCATCTGCCCCTCTGCTCCATCTGCCCCCTCTACTCCATCTACCCCATCTGCGCCATCTGGGTATGAGAGATGTATGTATGTGTGTTTGACTGTGTGGAGTGGCTATGAGAGAGATGCAGGTGTGTGCGCGTGTGTGTGTGGGGGAGGGGGAGAGACATTCAAATAATAACTGTGACTCTCACTGAGTGAAAAAGCCTTGTTTTAGTGATTTGCACCCTCTGAACAAACGGTCGTAGTTCAGGACCCATTTAACTTATCGCTTCACCGAAGAGATTGTGTGGGAGAGGACCCCTTGCTGATGATTTTGATATATTTTGGTGTGGTTTGACCCTAAAATGACTGATTTATGACAAGTTAAACACACACAAAAATCTCAACAAAGCTGATTCTGATTCTCATACATTTACATGGGGGCCAATGGGGCAGTTTTCTGTGTCTGGTGCCAAACAAATGCTCATAACTCTAAAACTAATTGATCAAATGATTAGATATCTCGGCGTGCCAGAAAGGACAAGTTTCTCTCCCATTTAAAATTTAAATGGAGCTTCTAGGTCAAGGTGTAAAGATTTTACAGCAGTTTATCCACGAGAGTTTTGATCATTTTTCTTGCCAGTACACACTCTAACTGGCTGTTAAGATTTGAATTTCTGAACATTCCACCATTCATTTTAATAGGGCCATTTTTCACTTTTAAACTCAATTCTATTAAAATCTATAACTCTAATCGACTCCAAAAACGGATAGCACACCACACAGAGCCGAGACCTTCGAAACGCAGTTCGAACGGAGTCTGTACGTTAAGCGGTTCGGGCCGCATTAATTGCAGAAATTTTGGAGAAGAATAATAATAAGAACTAGACATGCATTTCCTGAAGGAAATACATAGTGCTTGAAAAGAGATGCAAGTCTGTGTGTGTGTGTGTGTGTGTGTGTGTGTGTGTGTGTGTGTGTGTGTGTGCATGTAGTGTATATGGTGTATATGCTCCATCTGCCCCATTTACTCCATCTGCCCCATATATTCCATCTGCCCCATCTGCTCTATCTGCCCCATTTGCCCCTCTGCTCCATCTGCCCCATACGGCCCTCTGCCCCATCTGCCCCTCTGCTCCATCTGCCCCTCTGCTCCATCTGCCCCCTTTGCCCTATCTGCCCATCTGCTCCATCTGCCCCTTTGCCCCATCTGACCCTCTGCTCTATCTGCCCCATTTGCCCCTCACCCTCATCTGCCCCTCTGCTCCAGCTGCCCCTCTTCACCATCTGCCCCATCTGCCCCTCTGCTCCTCTGCCCCATCTGCCCCTCTGCTCCATTTTCCCCTCTGTTCCATCTGCTCCTCTGCTCCATCTGCCCTTTTGCCCCATCTGCCCCTCTGTTCCATCTGCCCCTCTGCTCCATCTGCCCCTCTGCTCCATCAGCCAATCTGTTCCATCTGCCCCTTTGCCCCATCTGCCCCTTTGCTCCATCTGACCCTCTGCTCCATCTGCTCCATCTGCCCCATTTGCATGTATGTATGTGTGTTTGACTGTGTGGAATGGGTATGAGAGAGATGCAGGTGTGTGCGCGTGCGTGTGTGGGGGAGGGGGAGAGACATTCAAAAATAACTGCCACTCTGTGTGGGGAAGCCTTGTTTTATGTGATTTGCACCCTCCAAACAAACGGTCGTAGTTCGGGACCCATTTACCTTATCGCTTCACCGAAGAGATTGTGTGAGAGAGGACCCCTTGCTGATGATTTTGATATATTTTTGTGTGGTTTGATCTTAAAATGACTGATTTATGACAAGTTAAAAACACACAAAAATCTCAACAAAGCTGATTCTGATTCTCATACATTTATATGGGGGCCAATGGGGCAGTTTTCTGTGTCTGGTGCCAAACAAATGCTCATAACTCTAAAACTAATTCATCAAATGATTAGATATCTCGGCGTGCCAGAGAGGACAAGTTTCTCTCCCATTTAAAATTTAAATGGAGCTTCTAGGTCAAGGTGTAAGGATTTTACAGCAGTTTAGCCACGAAAGTTTTGATCATTTTTCATGCCAGTTCACACTCTAACTGGCTGTTAAGATTTGAATTTCTGAACATTCCACCATTCATTTTAATAGGGATTTTTTCATTTTTAAACTCAATTCTATTAAAATCTATAACTCTAATCGACTCCAAAAACGGATAGCACACCACACAGAGCCGAGACCTTCGAAACGCAGTTCGAACGGAGTCTGTACGTTAAGCGGTTCGGGCCGCATTAATCGCAGAAATTTTGGAGAAGAATAATAATAATAAGAATAAATATGAGGAATATCAATATAGTGCTTTTCAAGCACTATAACTAGACATGCATTTCCTGAAGGAAATACATAGTGCTTGAACAGAGATGCAAGTCTCTGTGTGTGTGTGTGTGAGGTAGGTGTGTGTGTGTGTGTGTGTGTGTGAGGTGTGTGTGTGTGTGTGTGGAGTCTGCTCAATCTGCCCCTCTGCTATATCTGCCCCTCTGCTATATCTGCCCCTCTGCTCCTCTGCCCCATCTGCCCCTCTGCTCCATCTGCCCTTTTGCCCCATCTGCCCATCTGCTCCATCTGCCCCTTTGCCCTATCTGACCCTCTGCTCTATCTGCCCCATTTGCCCCTCACCCTCATCTGCCCCTCTTCTCCATCTGCCCCTCTGCTCCTCTGCCCCATCTGCCCCTCTGCTCCATTTTCCCCTCTGTTCCATCTGCTCCTCTGCTCCATCTGCCCTTTTGCCCCATCTGCCCCTCTGTTCCATCTGCCCCTCTGCTCCATCTGCCCCTCTGCTCCATCAGCCAATCTGTTCCATCTGCCCCTCTGCTCCATCTGCCCCTTTGCCTCATCTGCCCCTTTGCTCCATCTGACCCTCTGCTCCCTCTGCCCCATTTGCCCCTCACCCTCATCTGCCTCTCTGCTCCATCTGCCCCTCTGCTCCATCTGCCCCTCTGCCCCCTCTGCTCTAGCTGCCCCTCTGCTCCATCTGCCCCTCTGCTCTAGCTGCCCCTCTGCTCCATCTGCCCCTCTGCTCTAGCTGCCCCTCTGCTCCATCTACCCCTCTGCTACATATGCCCCATTAGCCCCATCTGCCCCCCTGCTCCATCTGCTCCTTTGCTACATATGCCCCATTAGCCCCATCTGCCCCTCTGCTCCATCTGCCCCTCTGCTCTAGCTGACCCTCTGCTCCTTCTGCCCCATCTGCATGTATGTATGTGTGTGTGTCTGTGTGGTGTATATGTGTGTGTTTGTGTGTGTGTGTGTGTGTGTGTGAGGTAGGTGTGTGTGTGTTTGTGTGTGTGTGTGTGTGTGTGTGTGAGGTAGGTGTGTGTGTGTGTGTTTTGTGTGTGTGAGTTGTGTGTGTGTGTGTGTGTGTGTGTGAGATCTGCCCCATCTGCTCCATCTGCCCCATCTGCTCTATCTGCCCCATTTGCCCCTCTCCCTTATCTGCCCCTCTGCTCCATCTGCCCTTCTGCTCTATCTGCCCCTCTGCTCTATCTGCCCCATCTGCCCCTCTACTCCATCTACCCCATCTGCGCCATCTGGGTATGAGAGATGTATGTATGTGTGTTTGACTGTGTGGAGTGGCTATGAGAGAGATGCAGGTGTGTGCGCGTGCGTGTGTGGGGGAGGGGGAGAGACATTCAAATAATAACTGTGACTCTCACTGAGTGAAAAAGCCTTGTTTTAGTGATTTGCACCCTCCGAACAAACGGTCGTAGTTCGGGACCCATTTAACTTATCGCTTCACCGAAGAGATTGTGTGAGAGAGGACCCCTTGCTGATGATTTTGATATATTTTGGTGTGGTTTGACCCTAAAATAACTGATTTATGACAAGTTAAACACACACAAAAATCTCAACAAAGCTGATTCTGATTCTCATACATTTATATGGGGGCCAATGGGGCAGTTTTCTGTGTCTGGTGCCAAACAAATGCTCATAACTCTAAAACTAATTGATCAAATGATTAGATATCTCGGCGTGCCAGAAAGGACAAGTTTCTCTCCCATTTAAAATTTAAATGGAGCTTCTAGGTGAAGGTGTCAGGATTTTACAGCAGTTTAGCCACGAAAGTTTTGATCATTTTTTATGCCAGTTCACACTCTAACTGGCTGTTAAGATTTGAATTTCTGAACATTCCACCATTCATTTTAATAGGGCTTTTTTCATTTTTAAACTCAATTCTATTAAAATCTATAACTCTAATCGACTCCAAAAACGGATAGCACACCACACAGAGCCGAGACCTTCGAAACGCAGTTCGAACGGAGTCTGTACGTTAAGCGGTTCGGGCCGCATTAATTGCAGAAATTTGGAGAAGAATAAGAATAATAAGAATAAGAGGAATATCAATATAGTGCTTTTCAAGCACTATAACTAGACATGCATTTCCTGAAGGAAATACATAGTGCTTGAAAAGAGATGCAAGTCTCTGTGTGTGTGTGTGTGTGTGTGTGTGTGTGTGTGTGTGTGTGTGTGTGTGTATGTAGTGTATATGGTGTATATGCTCCATCTGCCCCATCTACTCCATCTGCTCTATCTGCCCCATTTGCCCCTCTGCTCCATCTGCCCCATACGGCCCTCTGTTCTATCTGCTCCATCTACCCCTCTGCTCCATCTGTCCCTCTGCTCCATCTGCCCCCTTTGCCCCATCTGCTCTATCTGCCCCATTTGCCCCTCACCCTCATCTGCCCCTTTGCCCCATCGGCCCTTCTGCTCCATCTGCTCTATCTGCCCCTCTGCCCCTTTGACCCATCTGCCCCTCTGCTCCATCTGCTCTATCTGCCCCATTTGCCCCTCACCCTCATCTGCCCCTCTGCTCCATCTGCCACTCTGTTCCATCTGCCCCTCTGCTCTAGCTGCCCCTCTGCTCCATCTGCCCCTCTGCTCTAGCTGCCCCTCTGCTCCATCTACCCCTCTGCTCCATCTGGCCCATCTGCCCCTCTGCTCCATCTGCCCCTCTGCTACATATGCCCCATTAGCCCCATCTGCCCCATCTGCATGTATGTATGTGTGTGTGTCTGTGTGGTGTATATGTGTGTGTTTGTGTGTGTGTGTGTGAGGTAGGTGTGTGTGTGTTTGTGTGTGTGTGTGTGTGTGTGTGTGTGTGTGTTGTGTGTGTGTGTGTGTGTGTGTGTGTGTGAGTTGTGTGTGTGTGTGTGTGTGTGTGTGAGATCTGCCCCATCTGCTCCATCTGCCCCATTTGCCCCTCTCCCTTATCTGCCCCTCTGCTCTATCTGCCCCTCTGCTCTATCTGCCCCATCTGCCCCTTCTGCTCTATCTGCCCCATCTGCCCCTCTGCTCCATCTGCCCCCTCTACTCCATCTACCCCATCTGCGCCATCTGGGTATGAGAGATGTATGTATGTGTGTGTGACTGTGGAGTGGCTATGAGAGAGATGCAGGTGTGTGCGCGTGTGTGTGTGGGGGAGGGGGAGAGACATTCAAATAATAACTGTGACTCTCACTGAGTGAAAAAGCCTTGTTTTAGTGATTTGCACCCTCCGAACAAACGGTCGTAGTTCGGGACCCATTTAACTTATCGCTTCACCGAAGAGATTGTGTGAGAGAGGACCCCTTGCTGATGATTTTGATATATTTTGGTGTGGTTTGACCCTAAAATGACTGATTTATGACAAGTTAAACACACACAAAAATCTCAACAAAGCTGATTCTGATTCTCATACATTTATATGGGGGCCAATGGGGCAGTTTTCTGTGTCTGGTGCCAAACAAATGCTCATAACTCTAAAAATAATTGATCAAATGATTAGATATCTCGGCGTGCCAGAGAGGACAAGTTTCTCTCCCATTTAAAATTTAAATGGAGCTTCTAGGTCAAGGTGTAAGGATTTTACAGCAGTTTAGCCACGAAAGTTTTGATCATTTTTTATGCCAGTTCACACTCTAACTGGCTGTTAAGATTTGAATTTCTGAACATTCCACCATTCATTTTAATAGGGATTTTTTCATTTTTAATCTCAATTCTATTAAAATCTATAACTCTAATCGACTCCAAAAACGGATAGCACACCACACAGAGCCGAGACCTTCGAAACGCAGTTCGAACGGAGTCTGTACGTTAAGCGGTTCGGGCCGCATTAATCGCAGAAATTTGGAGAAGAACAATAATAAGAAGAAGTATGAGGAATATCAATATAGTGCTTTTCAAGCACTATAACTAGACATGCATTTCCTGAAGGAAATACATAGTGCTTGAAAAGAGATGCAAGTCTCTGTTGTGTGTGTGTGTGTGTGTGTGTGTGTGTGTGTGTGTGTGTGTGTGTGTGTGTGTGTGTGTGTATGTAGTGTATATGGTGTATATGCTCCATCTGCCCCATCTACTCCATCTGCTCTATCTGCCCCATTTGCCCCTCTGCTCCATCTGCCCCATACGGCCCTCTGTTCTATCTGCTCCATCTACCCCTCTGCTCCATCTGCCCCCTTTCCCCCATCTGCTCTATCTGCCCCATTTGCCCCTCACCCTCATCTGCCCCTTTGCCCCATCGGCCCTTCTGCTCCATCTGCTCTATCTGCCCCATCTGCCCCTCTGCCCCATCTGCCCCTTTGACCCATCTGCCCCTCTGCTCCATCTGCTCTATCTGCCCCATTTGCCCCTCACCCTCATCTGCCCCTCTGCTCCATCTGCCACTCTGTTCCATCTGCCCCTCTGCTCTAGCTGCCCCTCTGCTCCATCTGCCCCTCTGCTCTAGCTGCCCCTCTGCTCCATCTGCTCCTTCTGCCCCATCTGCATGTATGTATATGTGTGTGTTTGTGTGTGTGTGTGTGTGTGTGTGTGTGTGAGGTAGGTCTGTGTGTGTGTTTGTGTGTGTGTGTGAGGTAGGTGTGTGTGTGTGTTTTGTGTGTGTGAGGTGTGTGTGTGTGTGTGTGTGTGTGTGTGTGTGTGTGTGTGTGTGTGAGATCTGCCCCATCTGCTCTATCTGCCCCATTTGCCCCTCTGCTCCATCTGCCCCTCTGCTCTATCTGCCCCTCTGCTCTATCTGCCCCATCTGCCCCTTCTGCTCTATCTGCCCCATCTGCCCCTCTGCTCCATCTGCCCCCTCTACTCCATCTACCCCATCTGCGCCATCTGGGTATGAGAGATGTATGTATGTGTGTTTGACTGTGTGGAGTGGCTATGAGAGAGATGCAGGTGTGTGCGCGTGTGTGTGTGGGGGAGGGGGAGAGACATTCAAATAATAACTGTGACTCTCACTGAGTGAAAAAGCCTTGTTTTAGTGATTTGCACCCTCTGAACAAACGGTCGTAGTTCAGGACCCATTTAACTTATCGCTTCACCGAAGAGATTGTGTGGGAGAGGACCCCTTGCTGATGATTTTGATATATTTTGGTGTGGTTTGACCCTAAAATGACTGATTTATGACAAGTTAAACACACACAAAAATCTCAACAAAGCTGATTCTGATTCTCATACATTTACATGGGGGCCAATGGGGCAGTTTTCTGTGTCTGGTGCCAAACAAATGCTCATAACTCTAAAACTAATTGATCAAATGATTAGATATCTCGGCGTGCCAGAAAGGACAAGTTTCTCTCCCATTTAAAATTTAAATGGAGCTTCTAGGTCAAGGTGTAAAGATTTTACAGCAGTTTATCCACGAGAGTTTTGATCATTTTTCTTGCCAGTACACACTCTAACTGGCTGTTAAGATTTGAATTTCTGAACATTCCACCATTCATTTTAATAGGGCCATTTTTCACTTTTAAACTCAATTCTATTAAAATCTATAACTCTAATCGACTCCAAAAACGGATAGCACACCACACAGAGCCGAGACCTTCGAAACGCAGTTCGAACGGAGTCTGTACGTTAAGCGGTTCGGGCCGCATTAATTGCAGAAATTTTGGAGAAGAATAATAATAAGAACTAGACATGCATTTCCTGAAGGAAATACATAGTGCTTGAAAAGAGATGCAAGTCTCTGGCTGTTTCTCAATTCAGGGGCTGCAGCCTACGTAGACCGCGTAGACCGCAGCCCACGGTGGCCACACACTTCGAAGGCAGGGTAGGCTGCATCTCACGGCTGTTAAATGAGACAGTCTAGTCTTCGCAAGACGTATGTTTGCGTGACCACGCTCTGCCCCGTTTCATACGTTACATACGTGTTAGCGAGCTGTCCGACAAATATCACATCACCCACAAATGCCTAAAAGAAAATGCGTTGAACATGTATTCACGTTTGACGGGAAGTATAACTTCATAACAAAATTCAATGTATTTTTATAAACGTTACTTTTACGTTAATTTTACGTATAAACGTTTAGTAAATACTCAAAGCACATGTTTACCTGCAATATCATTAATAACTGGCATGTTATTTAGCATCTCATTGCAGTATAAATGTCCATATTTAAAAAATACCGACATTTAAAAACGAATTATTCGGCCCGTACACTAGACTCCGCCTGTTTATTGTTCATAGAGCAATGAATCCTGGGATATGGTGGGACGCGAAGGATACTCAGATGCATCCTTCGTTTTCGGGGTTTTGAAGGCTACATTCGTCGGCCGCATAAGAAGGAGTCCACGAATTGGGACAGCCTCGTCGCGGCGCAGTGACGTAACCGGCCTACAAATGCGCACTTCGTGGGCTGCAGCCCCTGAATTGAGAAACAGCCTCTGTGTGTGTGAGAGAGATGCTCCATCTGCCCCATCTGCTATATCTGCCCCATTTGCCCCTCTCCCTCTTCTGCCCCTCTGCTCTATCTGCCACTCTGTTCCATCTGCCCCTCTCCTCTAGCTGCCCCTCTGCTCCATCTACCCCTCTGCTCCATCTGCCCCTCTGCTCCATCTGCCCCTCTGCTACATATGCCCCATTAGCCCCATCTGCCCCTCTGCTCCATCTGCCCATCTGCTCCTTCTGCCCCATCTGCATGTATGTATGTGTGTGTGTCTGTGTGGTGTATATGTGTGTGTTTGTGTGTGTGTGTGTGTGTGTGTGTGTGTGTGTGTGTGTGTGTGTGTGTGTGTGTGTGTGTGTGAGGTAGGTGTGTGTGTGTTTGTGTGTGTGTGTGTGAGGTAGGTGTGTGTGTGTTTGTGTGTGTGTGTGTGTGTGAGGTAGGTGTGTGTGTGTGTTGTGTGTGTGTGTGAGTTGTGTGTGTGTGTGTGTGTGTGAGAGATCTGCCCCATCTGCTCCATCTGCCCCATCTGCTCTATCTGCCCCATTTGCCCCTCTCCCTTATCTGCCCCTCTGCTCTATCTGCCCCATCTGCCCCTTCTGCTCTATCTGCCCCATCTGCCCCTCTGTTCCATCTGCCCCTCTGCTCCATCTGCCCCTCTGCTCCATCAGCCAATCTGTTCCATCTGCCCCTCTGCTCCATCTGCCCCATCTGCCTCTCTGCTCCATCTGCCACTCTGTGCCATCTGCCCCTCTGCTCTAGCTGCCCCTCTGCTCCATCTGCCCCTCTGTTCCATCCGCCCCTCTGCTCCATCTGTCCCTCTGCTACATATGCCCCATCTGCCCCTCTGCTCCATCTGCCCCTCTGCTCCATCTGCCCCTCTGCCCCATCTGCCCTTTTGCCCCATTTGCCCCTCTGCTCCATCTGCTCTATCTGCCCCATTTGCCCCTCACCCTCATGTGCCCCTCTTCTCCATGTGCCCCTCTTCTCCATCTGCCCCTCTGCTCCATCTGCCCCTCTTCTCCATCTGCCCCTCTTCTCCATCTGCCACTCTGTTCCATCTGCCCCTCTGCTCCATCTGCCCCTCTGCTAAATCTGCCCCATTTGCCCCTCACCCTCATCTGCCCCTCTGCTCCATCTGCCCCTCTGCTCTAGCTGCCCCTCTGCTCCATCTACCCCTCTGCTCCATCTGGCCCATCTACCCCTCTGCCCCATCAGCCCCTCTCCCTCATCTGCCCCTCTGCTCCATCTACCCCATCAGCCCCTCTGCTGCATCTGCCCCATCTGCATGTATGTATGTGTGTGTGTCTGTGTGGTGTATATGTGTGTGTCTGTGTGGAGTGGGTATGAGAGAGATGCAGGTGTGTGCGCGTGCGTGTGTGGGGGAGGGGGAGAGACATTCAAATAATAACTGCCACTTTGTCTGCTTCTTCTGAGTGGAAAAACCTTGTTTTAGTGTGATTTGCACCCTCCGAACAAACGGTCGTAGTTCGGGACCCATTTAACTTATCGCTTCACCGAAGAGATTGTGTGAGAGAGGACCCCTTGCTGATGATTGTGATATATTTTGGTGTGGTTTGACCCAAAAATGACTGATTTATGACAAGTTAAAAACACACAAAAATCTCAACAAAGCTGGTTCTGATTCTCATACATTTATATGGGGGCCAATGGGGCAGTTTTCTGTGTCTAGTGCCAAACAAATGCTCATAACTCTAAAACTAATTGATCAAATGATTAGATATCTCGGCGTGCCAGAAAGGACAAGTTTCTCTCCCATTTAAAATTTAAATGGAGCTTCTAGGTCAAGGTGTAAGGATTTTACAGCAGTTTATCCAAGAAAGTTTTGAGCATTTTTTATGCCATCTCACACTCTAACTGGCAGTGTAGATTTGAAATTCTGAACATTCCACCATTCATTTTAATAGGGCCATTTTTCATTTTTAAACTCAATTCTATTAAAATCTATAACTCTAATCGACTCCAAAAACGGATAGCACACCACACAGAGCCGAGACCTTCGAAACGCAGTTCGAACGGAGTCTGTACGTTAAGCGGTTCGGGCCGCATTAATCGCAGAAATTTTGGAGAAGAATAATAAGAAGAAGAAGAAGAAGAAGAAGAATAATAAGAAGAAGTATGAGGAATATCAAAATAGTGCTTTTCAAGCACTATAACTAGACATGCATTTCCTGAAGGAAATACATAGTGCTTGAAAAGAGATGCAAGTCTCTGGCTGTTTCTCAATTCAGGGGCTGCAGCCTACGTAGACCGCGTAGACCGCAGCCCACGGTGGCCACACACTTCGAAGGCAGGGTAGGCTGCATCTCACGGCTGTTAAATGAGACAGTCTAGTCTTCGCAAGACGTATGTTTGCGTGACCACGCTCTGCCCCGTTTCATACGTTACATACGTGTTAGCGAGCTGTCCGACAAATATCACATCACCCACAAATGCCTAAAAGAAAATGCGTTGAACATGTATTCACGTTTGACGGGAAGTATAACTTCATAACAAAATTCAATGTATTTTTATAAACGTTACTTTTACGTTAATTTTACGTATAAACGTTTAGTAAATACTCAAAGCACATGTTTACCTGCAATATCATTAATAACTGGCATGTTATTTAGCATCTCATTGCAGTATAAATGTCCATATTTAAAAAATACCGACATTTAAAAACGAATTATTCGGCCCGTACACTAGACTCCGCCTGTTTATTGTTCATAGAGCAATGAATCCTGGGATATGGTGGGACGCGAAGGATACTCAGATGCATCCTTCGTTTTCGGGGTTTTGAAGGCTACATTCGTCGGCCGCATAAGAAGGAGTCCACGAATTGGGACAGCCTCGTCGCGGCGCAGTGACGTAACCGGCCTACAAATGCGCACTTCGTGGGCTGCAGCCCCTGAATTGAGAAACAGCCTCTGTGTGTGTGAGAGAGATGCTCCATCTGCCCCATCTGCTATATCTGCCCCATTTGCCCCTCTCCCTCTTCTGCCCCTCTGCTCTATCTGCCACTCTGTTCCATCTGCCCCTCTCCTCTAGCTGCCCCTCTGCTCCATCTACCCCTCTGCTCCATCTGCCCCTCTGCTCCATCTGCCCCTCTGCTACATATGCCCCATTAGCCCCATCTGCCCCTCTGCTCCATCTGCCCATCTGCTCCTTCTGCCCCATCTGCATGTATGTATGTGTGTGTGTCTGTGTGGTGTATATGTGTGTGTTTGTGTGTGTGTGTGTGTGTGTGTGTGTGTGTGTGTGTGTGTGTGTGTGTGTGTGTGTGTGTGTGTGTGTGTGAGGTAGGTGTGTGTGTGTTTGTGTGTGTGTGTGTGAGGTAGGTGTGTGTGTGTTTGTGTGTGTGTGTGTGTGTGAGGTAGGTGTGTGTGTGTGTTGTGTGTGTGTGTGAGTTGTGTGTGTGTGTGTGTGTGTGAGAGATCTGCCCCATCTGCTCCATCTGCCCCATCTGCTCTATCTGCCCCATTTGCCCCTCTCCCTTATCTGCCCCTCTGCTCTATCTGCCCCATCTGCCCCTTCTGCTCTATCTGCCCCATCTGCCCCTCTGTTCCATCTGCCCCTCTGCTCCATCTGCCCCTCTGCTCCATCAGCCAATCTGTTCCATCTGCCCCTCTGCTCCATCTGCCCCATCTGCCTCTCTGCTCCATCTGCCACTCTGTGCCATCTGCCCCTCTGCTCTAGCTGCCCCTCTGCTCCATCTGCCCCTCTGTTCCATCCGCCCCTCTGCTCCATCTGTCCCTCTGCTACATATGCCCCATCTGCCCCTCTGCTCCATCTGCCCCTCTGCCCCATCTGCCCTTTTGCCCCATTTGCCCCTCTGCTCCATCTGCTCTATCTGCCCCATTTGCCCCTCACCCTCATGTGCCCCTCTTCTCCATGTGCCCCTCTTCTCCATCTGCCCCTCTGCTCCATCTGCCCCTCTTCTCCATCTGCCCCTCTTCTCCATCTGCCACTCTGTTCCATCTGCCCCTCTGCTCCATCTGCCCCTCTGCTAAATCTGCCCCATTTGCCCCTCACCCTCATCTGCCCCTCTGCTCCATCTGCCCCTCTGCTCTAGCTGCCCCTCTGCTCCATCTACCCCTCTGCTCCATCTGGCCCATCTACCCCTCTGCCCCATCAGCCCCTCTCCCTCATCTGCCCCTCTGCTCCATCTACCCCATCAGCCCCTCTGCTGCATCTGCCCCATCTGCATGTATGTATGTGTGTGTGTCTGTGTGGTGTATATGTGTGTGTCTGTGTGGAGTGGGTATGAGAGAGATGCAGGTGTGTGCGCGTGCGTGTGTGGGGGAGGGGGAGAGACATTCAAATAATAACTGCCACTTTGTCTGCTTCTTCTGAGTGGAAAAACCTTGTTTTAGTGTGATTTGCACCCTCCGAACAAACGGTCGTAGTTCGGGACCCATTTAACTTATCGCTTCACCGAAGAGATTGTGTGAGAGAGGACCCCTTGCTGATGATTGTGATATATTTTGGTGTGGTTTGACCCAAAAATGACTGATTTATGACAAGTTAAAAACACACAAAAATCTCAACAAAGCTGGTTCTGATTCTCATACATTTATATGGGGGCCAATGGGGCAGTTTTCTGTGTCTAGTGCCAAACAAATGCTCATAACTCTAAAACTAATTGATCAAATGATTAGATATCTCGGCGTGCCAGAAAGGACAAGTTTCTCTCCCATTTAAAATTTAAATGGAGCTTCTAGGTCAAGGTGTAAGGATTTTACAGCAGTTTATCCAAGAAAGTTTTGAGCATTTTTTATGCCATCTCACACTCTAACTGGCAGTGTAGATTTGAAATTCTGAACATTCCACCATTCATTTTAATAGGGCCATTTTTCATTTTTAAACTCAATTCTATTAAAATCTATAACTCTAATCGACTCCAAAAACGGATAGCACACCACACAGAGCCGAGACCTTCGAAACGCAGTTCGAACGGAGTCTGTACGTTAAGCGGTTCGGGCCGCATTAATCGCAGAAATTTTGGAGAAGAATAATAAGAAGAAGAAGAAGAATAATAAGAAGAAGTATGAGGAATATCAAAATAGTGCTTTTCAAGCACTATAATAAGAGGAATATCAATATAGTGCTTTTCAAGCACTATAATAAGAGGAATATCAATATAGTGCTTTTCAAGCACTATAATAAGAAGAAGTATGAGGAATATCAATATAGTGCTTTTCAAGCACTATAATAATGCTTCCCTTATCAAATCATGCTTCCAGTACAGACCCATTGTCACGGTACAGCCCCTGACCCCTCCCCTTTGGCCGTGTGTTTATGTCGTCTACGTCTAGTTGTCTGAGTCTGTGTATCTTCGTGGGTGTGGTTGTGTCCGAGTGTTCATCCGTCTCACCTGTGGTTCGTCTCGTCATCACTCGGGGATTATGTGGTTTGTCTATTTAATGTGCGTTCGCGCAGTGTCCCGTGCTCGTCTTTGTTAGAGTCATTTATGTCAGAGTCTTATACGTTCATGTGTGTAAGCTATACGTGCGCTGTCTGCACTATTTTTGTATTAAATAAAATAACGTTTGTGGAAGACCATTGGACTCGTGCCTCGTCCGTTAGTACTAAGTACTAATACTACTCCAGTTGTCTAATAATACAAAGTATGCTTATGTTATACGTTACCATTTCAATCATGCTCTTGTCTGCATCAGATTCCAGCAAGGAGCACACCACACAGTAATCATCTGCATTCTCTAGAAACAATGATTTTAGTATGGTTTTAAACCATGTAGCACTCATTCTCTAGAAATAATCATGTAGTAAAGAGTCTGCAGTAGCTTTATGGTACAGGACACAGATTGATGGTTTTGTTACCTTTGAGTCAGATGATGGAATATGGATTTATATGGGTTTTGACTAAAGAAAACTTTATGGCACTGCTTTCATGCAGTGTTTGATACCACTGACCTTTACACTGCAGCAGTGCACAGGCTACTTTAAATCATGCCTTGGTAACATCTTGTGGGGATGTCTGGACAGCGCTGATGTTTCTCCTCTGGAGATAATCTTCTGCAAACTGCAAAGTGGCATTTGACATGGTAAGAGTAATATCAGTTACTTATAAATGCCCATCACATTATTTTCAAAAGGTTTACCCTCAACACTAAAATCCCACAACTGCTGGAATCCTGCTGCTTGTTGTGCAGCATTGTTTGTACTGTCCATTTAGGCCCCTGGTCTCCATGGCCTGTCATCCTTAAGAAGTTCCTAATTATTGTTTAAAAAAAAATTATAGAACACAGTTTAACATCACACCAGTTATTTTCAGAAAAAAGCTCCAAAATTAGCACTGTAAAATTGCAATGTTAAAATGTTATTACCGCCAGTTACGTAGCAGCTTGCGCTCTAGTGCACTTTCATTTGCCAGGGGATCGATCAACACAAGGACCTTGTCAGACATGTTGACAATCTAAAAGAAATGAGTTCATTCATGTTATTCTCTCGTCATATTATAACATTCTGCTGCATCATAGCACAATTAGAATATCTCTGTACGATTCATGCAAATAATGACTGATGTACACTACCAGTCAAATGTTTGAACACAAAAAAAGGCATTTTAATCTAAAGGATTATGCCTTAATTTGTTTATAAGACAATTTGGGAAGGTTGTTGTATATATTAATTAATTCTCAACATACTTCATTTTAAATGCACCCTTTATTTCAGAACTTTAGTTCTCTACAAGGTCTCTGCATGTGAGAATGTGTTCAGGACTGATGTTAAAGCATCATAGGTGCTGCTTCATGAACAGGACAGTTACTTCAAAGAATCTAATATTTGTTTATTAGAGCATAAATAGAGCACAGCATTCGTTCATTGCTTTAGCATCTTTCCTGTTTTTTTATGTCGAAAATGATAAAAATAAACAAAGTAGGTGTGACTAAACATTTGACTTGTAGTGTAAACAATCCTGCTCTGAAAAATAAGGAAAGGTAAACAAACAACTAAAACCCAGTGAGCCCCAGTGTTTACAGGGCACATCCAGATTTCCTCCAGTGGAAACGTCATCTAAAGAATGTGTTGAATACAAAGTTGTCATTATTGTTACTGATAATCATTACTGCTAGACTGTAATTGTGATGAAATTACCTTTCTGAGTCTCTGGTATTGTCCAGAAAACAACGATGTTGCAATAACGGCACAGAGCTGGTGAACAGCTTTCTGTTAAGAACAACTGAAATTTTAATTATGTTGCAATGTATGTTGTATGTAGGCCTCAATTTACCTCTGTTGTTGCATCACAGACTTGAGTGTGTTTTTTAGGGGCAAAGTGGATAACTGATGGTCTCTGTGGCAGGTAAAGGTCTTCAGTTAGTCTTTCCAAATCTCCTCCCATGGTCAAAGAGTTGGGGCCATCAGAACATGTGCTGGTCTCATTCTCTTTGGGGTTCTTGTGGGATTCTTGAGTGGTGACTTGCCTGTCATCATTTTGGCTTCTTCTGTATGGCTTGATGTGGTTGACATTGTACTTGTTCTTTAAAGTAACCCCCTCTGAATTAGACAGTGCAACAACCTTGCCACATGTCGACTGAATGACATAAGGTCCAGTGAAGGTCCAATAAGGTCCAGTGAAGGTCCAATAAGGTCCAGTGAAGGTCCAATAAGGTCCAGTGAAGGTCCAATAAGGTCCAGTGAAGTCGGGCTCGATCCTTCCTCCCTTTCTTCCCTGCTTTCTCATATTGAATAGAAGCACCTCATCTCAAACACGATACACTACATTTTGGTGCTTTTTTGGACTCGTTTGGCATATGCTCGCTTCCGTTTATGCTGAGAAATAGAGATGTTTTCTTCTGCTGTTTTTTTAAGTCTCCCTTAACTCTTTTTACTTCGCAAAATGCTCTGTAAGTGTTCTCCTCTGCAAGAATTACTGTAGAAAGCTGAAATGAAAAACAAGATTGAAGTATGTTTATATTCATGCGCAAAGAATAGTAACAAAATTAAAATGTGAAGAAAATTTGTCATTCTGCAACCAACTTATTTATTTTTAAGTAAAACAAACTGACAAATTCCACAGGAATTTCTGAGGGGAAAAAATTGCCATACATCCCTGCCATACATCATAAGAAAGGGAGAATGTTTTGTGGCTGTGTGGATCTTCGATCGCAGGGTAAACAGTGTAGCATCCAAGTAGACATCCCAGTCATCCTGCTGCTCATTTACCAATTTTGTGAAAGCTCTAAGATGTAAAATAAAAATCATAAGAAACAAAATTAAGTGAATAAATATTAATAGATTGTATATCAATTACTATTTACATCCATTGGAAAAACAGTTCCTTTTCCTGAATCCCAAAATGGAATGTTGAATGTAACTTAATACATTGCCTGCATTACAGAAGTCTCCTAAAGGGCTAAATACTTACCGCTTTATGTTGTGATTAGTTTTTTCATCCAGGCCATTGGTTTGGGGATGATTGTAACGGAGGGGTGGTAGTGTAACCAGGGGGCGGACACACTGGCGCTGGAGAGCGGGACTCTAAGCTATTTGAACTAGCCATCTTGGCTAACCGTATCGTGCCTGCACGTAGAACTCTACTTTTACGTGGCATGTGAACAAAGGAACAGACACAGACTACTTAAATAAGAGGACGCGACACAAACCAGGTAAATTCGAACAAACTAATACTGAAAGCAACAACGATCATGAACATACCAAAACACAAGACTAGATGAAATACAAATGACACCAGGAGTAAACGCAAAACAGAACCAGACCAAACAGAAACATAGACCGTAGAATACATACAATATAAGCTGACACAGGGAACACTGAATGTGTAGGCTACTTTAGACCAAACGTAAACTAGCAGCAGGACAATACACCGTTGGATTACAAACAAAGACATATAACGAAACTGATAACGAACCGTAGACAACACCAGACTATATACAAAGTAACCACAACGAAGAGAAACGTGACAACAGAAACAAACCTTACACACTGACTCTCGAACTAAGAGACACACAGAAGACCAACATCTAGAACGACCATATTCCTGAAACATAAGCAAGACTATCCACTAGTGATGGGACATCTGAAGCTAGGCTTCGAAGCGTGTACCGAGTAAAAAGGGGCGTGTCCGATGAAGCCCCGCTTCGGAGCTTGTGTCATATTGAGCAAAATCACGTGATCAGCAACAAACGAGGCCTCGCATTACATCGGCCACGTCATTGCTTCATTTTGCGTATCGTTTTTCTAAATAAAAGCGCTATGAACCCTGTTGCTTCGTGTTGTAGTTAAATTTAAAATCTGGAACGTTCTAAATTCTTTTTGTTTGATCAGGATGTACATCAGATTCACACATCAAAAACAGACTAAAAACCATTGGAAGAGGCAAACCTTATTTGTAATGTTAAAAACATTTTACATTTGGCAGACGCCCTTATCCAGAGCGACTTACATTTTATCTCATTTTTATATAAGTGAACAATTGAGGGTTAAGGGGCACCTTAGTCATGGCCTCAGGCCTGGGGATCGAACCCACGACCCTCCGATTACAAGCTCAGTTCCCTAACCACTTCCCTTCCCTAACCACCAGGTCATGACTGCCAAACCAGATCTAGAAGCCCCAAGAAGCAATTATTTTAAACACATTCTGTTTTTAAAAAAAATCAGTTTCTAACTCCAAATATTCAGTCACTCAACAATCACTCAATTCCCAACATAGTAAAGTACAACATATCTTCATTGTCAAATACGTTCATGACATACAAGAAAACCCAACACAACCACTAATGGTCAAGGATTAGATTGGCTACAAATCATTTTAATAATTAAAACATGACAATTAAGTATGATTTAAATGATTCTCCTGTTACTAAACATGAGTTTGATGGAAACTTTGTGACAATATTGCATTTACACATTTTTGAAAGTATGATCCAACTGAATGACGAGGCTGTTACAGTTTCACCAGCAGATGTCACTAGTGAGTGATGAATGAAGCCTCGAGTAATGAACCTTTTTGCAAAGCAAAGGGTTGGAAAGCTTCATTGCTTCATGAGGCTTCATTTGCCCATCACTACTATCCACATAAACATATAAACTGAAGCACTCGCAACATTCAGACTGAAACATAAACCACTGCAGTACGAGACACTGACTTCACCATAAACATTGACCCACAACAAATACCCGAAACACAAGGATTAAATACAAACCTTAACGAACACTCAAACAAGCAACAGCTGAAACGAATGAAAAAACAGGCAGAACTAAACAGAAGACCAGAGGAGGAGGAGCCAGGCCAGACAGACAGGGAGGGGGCGGAGCCAGGTGTGACAATGATGGGCAGCTGTGACACTTCTTTCAATACCCAACATTTTACAGAGGCTGCTGCTGAGCTAAAAAAAAAGGTATAAAGTAAAAAAATATATACAAACCAAGCACAAAATGTTTTCTGAACTGTATTTATGGTAAATTAGGTAAATTGGCAGTCCCAGACAAATTCTCCCTGAGTGTTTGTGTCTGTGTCTCTGTTCAATAAAAACAAGTTGTTGTCTGAGTGTGTGTGTTTGCTTGTATGTCCAGTGGTGGATGGTGCTCTGTCACTAGGGTCTGTCCTCTCTCCCCTTCCTGCACCCCATTCAGTCCCCCAGGGGGCTTTGGATCCCGGTAGAGAGTACGCTGTGCACAATTGGCGTGTGATTGGTTGTCTGAGACATAGCTGTCTTAACAATTGTAAAGCGCCTTGGGTATCCTGAAAAGGCACTATATAAATTGAAACATTCATTTATTCATTTATAACAAAAATTAGACATACTTCATTCACAAATTCTCTTCCCTGATCAGAGAGTATTCTATTTGGACAACCATGTCTATATATAATTGAGCAAATATTTCGTCCCACTTCAGCTGCTGATTTTGTCTTTAATGGGAAAGCTTCAACCCATTTGGAAAAGTAATCTGTGGCTGTCAGGATATACTGGAAGCCATCGGCAGTTTTTGGAAGCGGTCCTGTCAAATCAATGCCAATGAGCTCCCAGACAGCAGATACCTATACATTTAAAACATATGTTTTATTTTACATTTCAACATTTTTCTTAATAGCTGTTGTATATTATAGAGATACCACTGGACATTTACTTTTATACACTCCAATGGCTGGGCACCAGTCAAAGGTTTTCCAGTTCGCTGGCACTGATCACATTCCAAGACCTTTAAGAAAGTCACTGTTAATAATTATGCAGATTTATCAACATCACACAAGAACGCACTTCAACAGATACCCAGTTGTCAAGATCAATGGTCATGCCATGCCAGTAAAATCTGGAGCACACTGCAGCTCGATTTTTCGGGATGGCTGAATGTCCTCCAATCGGAGAGGCGTGAAATTCCTGAAAGAGCTTTCTTGCATCTTCTTTGGATTTTATGGCTTTTCTACTTTTAAAGAAAAGCTGTCCTTCTGCAGTGAATATTCGTTAACATTCATTAAAGTCATATAATAATTAAAGAGCTACCTTACCAAGACACTGGCTACATTTAAACAAATAAATGCTCACCCTTTTCAGTAAATTTGGAAGCATACCTCCTCAAATTTAATTTTTGGGAGTTATTATACCCAGATGGGTATGACCCCTGAGAGAGGAAGTTGAATACCTCATCCCACCTGTTTTCCATAGCTATATATGGATAGGGATAGAGAGAGAGAGAGAGAGAGAGAGAAGAGATGGGATAACTTTTATAATTTTGTTTGGATGTAAAATGGTACATTTCATTATAATAAGAAAAATAAAGAAATGGTTGTAAAAATGGACCATGGACTGAGAACAACGGATGTTGATCGCCCTCGTAAAAATTATTCAATAAAAATTTAAAAGTAAAGTAGCAAACAAGGAGCTCAAAATGAGGAATTTTACTTAATCTTTAAAAGTTGAAAGTGGGCTTGTTAAGCAGGTAGTTTGGGATAAAATCATTTTAGAGTACTGAGTATAATGTGCTATATATATCTTATCTTTTGTTTGTTTTTAAGGCATGGATTACAGTGAAGTAGAGCATGGAAAGAAATCTTTCTTAAATTTTGCGCTGACCATTCTGAACATTCTAGAAAAGTGGAGGCACCACCACGAATTTGCCTCATGAAATCCTGCCTCATGTCATCTTTGATCTTTGCAAAGCCAGTATGTAAAACATTTACATGTTTATAGGTCAAAAGCTATGAATGAAATACATATATATATATTATATACATATATATACATATATATATTGCTCACCTTGAACGTCGTATGCACGTGTTTGCTAGGATATCTAGCTAGCATATTATAAAAAATAATTAAAAAGATAAGAAATTACTCACCTGAACGTATACTTGACAGAAAGTGAGCTGAATGGAAAAAAAAGAATATATTGCTCACCTCGAACATCGTATGCACGTGTTTGCTGACAAAAACATAATTAAAAAGATAAGAATTTACCTGAACGTAAACTCGACAGAAAGTGAGCATAGATTTATGGGCGTGGAAACAAATGACAAGCCTGTGGGTCTGCGCATGCGCAAAACCGCAAACTAGCACATCTCAATGCAAAGCACAACTCGACAGAACACCGGCCTTCGCGTGAATGTTCAAACCGTTCTTAATCGTTGGCTAGCTGAAGCGAGTGGGTTTAGCAAACTCCGCAAAAGAAATAAAAGTAGCGAACTAGTTACTTCTTGCGACAATCGCATGCTGCACAGGGCCCGGGTGCAGAACTAATATCGCTTTGTTCTCGAAGGTGTGCACGCTCTTCGTCTCTAGGTAGCTACTTTGATGCAGCCAGGTAGAGAGACGAACAAAGGGGGATCCCCCTTTTAAAGGGGATTTGTCTGATGACGTAGTTCCACATCCGTCCTGACGTGGGCCATGCCCCTAGGGAGAGCACCCCCCCCCCCCCTTTTGTCTGTGGAGGCATGGTACCTACAATGTCTATCTTTATGAAAATCAAATTCACCAGTGAATGTAGTTGACTTTTAAAAAGATGGACTGTTACCAACAACAAAGATGGAATGAAGACAGAATGTTACTAATAAATAGATCGTAACACATTATTTGCTGGACTGCCTTCATACACTTTAAAACAATTGAATTAAATAAACTTTATTGATCCCATGAGTGGGAAATAAAGTTCCCCCAGGGCCATGATGTAAATCACCGAGATCCCAGATTGGCCACTGCATCAAGAGATGCGCCGCCATTCACAGATTGGGGGGAGAAACATAGAAAGATAAACATTAGGAGGAGACAAAAAATATGACCACAGATTATTCTGACAACAAGACAACAGTCTGTGAGCACGCAAAAAATCCCCATAGCACATACAAGCATTGATAACACAGACAGTCAAGCAGTGAGAGGCGTGATTCATCTAGAGGGGGGAAGGGGGAGCCAGACGCCTGGCACACAGTTTATGTGTCAAAGTTTGCAGTGGAGAGTGAGTGCCATCCTCTGAAAGTCTCTGTGTGGGTGAAGGAGCAGGTAACCAGGACGATGACCTTCAGTGAGAATTTTGTTTGGGTGCCAATTAAAATAAACAAGAATGCATTTCGACCTGCGTTTCGACCATCACATCAATCAAATTGGGCAATTTTCGTGGGCATTTAATAACTGACCCCACTCTTTTGATTTCCCGATACACCAGGGCAACGCCTAATCCAATTAGCAGAAACCCAGTGATCAAAATTCCAATTCCAAAAAATTGTGTCAATTGTGTTGAGAGACCACTTAATTCTATTTTCTTAGTTTAAAATTCAAAGAACAGCATCAGGGTTCTGAGACAAGACAGAGAAGCTACGAGAAAACCAGGGAGTGCAGGAGCAAGAGAAAGCCAGAAGAACGCACCTTCCTCACTTTTCTTTCTATGTCTCCAAATGTTCTTGAATTGTTTTTAATAATATGAATATTAACAATACAGTGAATTAGAAAGTAATATCACATTTGCTTGTGTGCTGTTTTTTGTTCACATAAAAAGTTGACCTCTTTCATAACTGCTGTGTGTCCTACACTGCTGAGTCACTGTTTAAAGAGCAGTGTGTCATTTTAATGAATCTTCTTGATTTGGATCTATAGTCAAACTACAAATAGACTCTTTTACCTGCCATCATCCTAAGCTGGGCCTTAAACTGAAATTGATGTGTTTCTAGACTATTTATTTAAATGAATGTAATTTATTTGTTTCTTTATTTCTTACCTTACTATTTATACTAACTATAATGTTAAGATAGTAAACTAAACCCTTAAGACCTCTTCTACAGAAATGAGAAAGGTCTGTGAAGTTTGTTGGATAAGTATAAATGTTAAAGTAGTAAAGTAAACCTTTAAGTCTAAGAGGCCTGCTAGATAACAAACTACAGCTAGATTTCCTACACAGCTGATGGGTATAATGGGCTCTGAGATGTAAGCTACAAATTTTAAGATCTGTGAACAAATGAGCAATATGAATTTTGAAATATGAATTTATATGAAGCAACCAAAAGAGTGAAGCACTAGGCTTTGTTTGCCTAGTGAATAAAATGACCAAAACTTGTCTTCACAACATTAACGCAAATGTCAGACATTCTGACGGTTCACCTTTGCCTTTTCAGGTGCATCCTGTCGGCTCCCCAGATCCTAAGGGTTGGCACAAGAGAACGTGTGTTTGTGCAGGTACAAGATTACCAAGGACAAGAACTAAGTGGCCATGTCACCGTGTTTAACTTCCCCAGCAAAGACACAGAGCTCTCCAGTTCCAGAGTGACACTAAAATCCACTCAATTTCAAAGTCTGGTTGATATACAGGTGAGAATAATTCAGTCCTTGTAATACCACTGATGACTGAGATGCAGTAAAGATCACTTAAGTGCCAGTGTGTGACATTCTAGGTGGTCTTTTTCCTTCAAGCTCAGGTCCTCAACCAGGGCCGGCCCTTCCATTAGGCGACATAGGCAAATGCTAGGGGCGCCGGCTGTCCAGGGGGGCGCTCGCATGCATGCGGTTTTATTTTTTATTTTTTTAACAAATGAACAATTAATAAATGTGAAAACAAGCAAAGTCCACATAATCATAATTTCATTGTTTAATAATATTAGTCAAATAAATAATTCTTATAATAACAACACACAACACCTATCACCCGCGCGCCAACCCGCCCTCCCCCGCGCGCTCTGCGCACCTCGTTACTGTTTCTCTGTACACCACAGAGTGAGTGACATCTCCCTGTAAAGACCTCAAAAAGGCAGAAAAACAGGTAATATAATGGTTAATATGTGGTGAATTAACAATATACCATTGGCGAATCGTCAGGGACTTCAACGCCTTCTCTGAAGGTTAATTGATCTTAAAAAGTATGCTTTATCTATTATATGTAATATATGTTAATAACGCTTCACCAATAATTTGTATTTTTCCTATAAATCGGCTTTCAAATCCACTTTTCGTACTGGAAAAAAACCTCAGCGGTGAAATAAAAAATCAACCAATCAGAATATTTCACACCGTTGTTTCTAGGTAAAAGAGAGACAGGCCCTTTTACACTGAGAGCTTTTATTATAGATTGGCAGTTTTATCAACCAATCATATTATCGAATTAGAATCGTGGGGGCGTGCTCCAATGGTCTCCTTTTTATTTGAAACAAATCCAAAATGTTGCCAATCTGTAGCTGTTGTGTTTTTCTTTGAAACCAGCTCGCTTGACTCACAACTAACACTCAATCGTCATTGTGGCTTTTTCCCCTCTGTATGATCTTAGTGAAAACCGCCACTGTCATCATACTGCCCAATCCTAGTAGGTGCTATGATTAGCTTAGCTTAACATAAATATATACTAAAACATGCGAATGCACTTTTGAAATAATAATGTTGCAGTAGGCAAATTGCCCTGATTTGCACTGGTGGTAGTTGTTGTTTTTTTATTTTTATTTTTTATGTATTATTAATTAAAAGTTGTTCTCTGCACTACGTTATGTAAAATAGTTTTAAAATATTTTTTGTGCAACACCTTTATATTTATTGCTTGTTATATGGTAATATTTAAGTCATTTGCTTTTTATTTGTTTCTTTAATAGTGACACAATCAACACAATGATTGATGATGCAGGGGGCACCAACCAAAATCTCGCCTAGGGCACCACATTGGTCAGGGCCGGCTCTGTCCTCAACTTTAGGTCTGAGGGTCTGAGGGTCCTGTGCAGTACTTTAGCTGTTTCCAGGACTGTACTCTTCTGGACAGATATCTTGAGTATTGTTCCCAGAATCTGTTGGAACCACTCGCCCAGTTTGGGGGTCAAACTGGGGGTCCCCAGTTATCATGGGAACCTCTGTTGCCTTCACCTTCCACATCTTTTCCACCTCTTTTTTCAGCTCTTAATATTTTTAATAACACATGAGCTTCTTGTGTTCCTTGTGTCTGATGCTGCGATTACATCTATCACTACAACCCTTTTCTGCTGTTGGTTCATCACCCCAATGTGCGATTGGTTAGCCCAGTGGTTCCCAAACTTTTTCTGCCATGCCCCCCTTTAGTAGATGAGAATATTTTTGCGCCCCCCCTACAAACTCAAACGCATATTGACCAGTGGTGTAGTAAAAAAAAAATAAGTGAGGGTTCGTGAGTGTAAGTTGTTGGGGAGGGGGGTGTGGCGGCGAGCTCCGCCCACCTTGCGCGAACGGCGAGCGTCACTAGTGTTCTCCGAAACGATAGGTGGCGATAGGGGTCAGTGGAGAATTAAAAAACCCCTGCAAAAGCGGTGAAAGAACATTTTTACCTGACGGTACACCAGTGTCACGTTGGGCAACGCCCTCTCTCGTAGCTGTCACTCTGGGTTCCCTCATGTCCGTGTTCCCTGCCTGTTTGTCCCGCCCTGCTCGTTGGTTTTGATGGATTCCTTGTTTGTTACCACGCCCCTGTGTCATTGTCATCACCTGTCCCTAGTTTAGTTCTGTGTATAAAAGTCCCTGTGTCTCCCATGTCCGTATCGGTCTTTTTGTTTATTCCGGTTCATTGTCTTTGCGTGAGTTCGCTATTTTGTTATTCCCGTCCTCCGTGTGTTCTGCCTGTTTTCCCCTGGTTTACCTGCCTTGTTGTTTTCCTTGTTCGTGTTATGCCTTTGTATATTTCTTGTTTGGACTGCTCTCCCAATATGACCTGCGCCAGTTATATCGACACTGCTTTTGGAATTTCCTGTAATAAATCTCGCTCTCCTCAGCGTTTGTGTCCGCCTCCGTGTTCTGCTCCACGCAGAACGTTACATAAAGACCGATCCTACAAGGACACAGCGAGGGAGCGCTGCGATGAGATGAGATGAGATGAGATGTTGGTCCAGTTCAACTCTCCGATATCGCAGCGTGAACGAACCAGAGACAGAAATTCCCCTGGCGCTGTGGGAACACGGAAGTCTTGACGCGCACCAACGAAAGCCCAGTCACTTTCGGTTTCGACTGGCTTTCGCGTCGAGACTCCTGTTGAGCGCTACGTGTCTGCCCGGCGTGATCACTATAGGGAGGAGAAACCTGTAGTACAAGTCGCGAGCAGACGGATTGAGTGCACAGACAGGCGTTTGCTTAACCCTCAGTTGGCTCTCGATGGCTTCTGCGAACTCCCGACGCCTCAGAGGAGGCGGAGCCATCGCAGAGAGAGCCACCGAGGGGATTCTGTGTCTGTGTATTCTTCCAGGCTCACCCAGGACCCTGTGGAGGAGGACCTACCGCCGCTGATCCCGCCAGCGACTCGTCGCGACACCCCCAAGTATTTTTTGGGGGGGAGTACTGGCCACGTCGGCTTGGCGGTCCTGCCCCCGATGACGTCAGTATGGCGGCTCTGCCCCCCGAGGACGTCAGTATGGCGGCTCCGCCCCCCGAGCACGTCGGCTTGGCGGCTCCGCCCCCCGTGGACGTCAGTATGGCGGCTCCGCCCCCCGTGGACGTCAGTATGGCGGCTCCGCCCCCCGAGGACGTCGGCTTGGTGACTCCGCCCCCCGAGGACGTCGGCTTGGTGGCTCCGCCCCCCGAGGACGTCGGCTTGGTGGTTCCCCCCTCCGAGGACGTCGGCTTGGCGTACACGCCCCCCGAGGGTTTCTCCTTGCCACAGCAACCTGTTCCCGCTGCCCGTCGGCAGTCCACGCCGGTTCCTGTCCCTGCGACCCAGGAGAGGTCGTCCACGCCGGTTCCTGTCCCCGCGACCCAAGAGAGGTCGTCCACGCCGGCTCCTGTTCCCGCTGCCCGCCAGCGGACCCTGCCTGTTCCCGCTGCCCGCCAGCGGACCCTGCCTGTTCCCGCTGCCCGCCAGCGGACCCTGCCTGTTCCCGCTGCCTGTCTGCCGGCTCCTGTTCCCGCTGCCTGTCTGCCGGCTCCTGTTCCCGCTGGCCGCCGCCCCGCCGCGCCTGTGTCCCCAGAGACGGTGCTGCCCTCTATTGGGCCTGGACTTTTTGTGTCTCTTTGCCCATGTTCCCCTTGCTCCCTTCTTCTGTCCCCGGTTTTGTGTTGGTCCCAGTCCCTGTGTGTGTACCTGGTCGTGTCCTTGTGCCCGTCCCTGTGTCTGTGTCTGGTCGGTCCCTCCAGGTCCATGTCCCTGTGTCTGTTCCCCAAGTGATCACCCACTTTGTTCCTGTCCCAGTCTCGGTTGTCCAAGCCATATTTGCCTCCGTGTGTGCCTCTGCCCTGTCCCCTGGCCCCACTCCCGTGTCTGTCCCCGGTCCTGTCCTGTCCAGTCCTGCTCTCGTGCCTTGCCCTGTCCCTGCCTGTATCGCCATGCCCCGGCCCGGCTCCTGGCCCGTCTCTGGTTCCCCTGTCTTTGTCCCTGCCATGCCCCAGGCCCCATGTCCTGTTCTGCCCGGTCCTGTCCCTCTGGTCTGTCCTGTGTCTGCTGTTCCTGTCCCTCGCCGTGTGCCGTAGTTCCCTGTCCTGTCCTGGTCTGTGTCCCTGTCCTGTCTGCCCTTGCGTGCCCCGGAGTGGCACGCTTTGAGGGGGGGTTCTGTCACGTTGGGCAACGCCCTCTCTCGTAGCTGTCACTCTGGGTTCCCTCATGTCCGTGTTCCCTGCCTGTTTGTCCCGATGGATTCCTTGTTTGTTACCACGCCCCTGTGTCATTGTCATCACCTGTCCCTAGTTTAGTTCTGTGTATAAAAGTCCCTGTGTCTCCCATGTTCATATCGGTCTTTTTGTTTATTCCGGTTCATTGTCTTTGCGTGAGTTCGCTATTTTGTTATTCCCGTCCACTGTGTGTTCTGCCTGTTTTCCCCTGGTTTACCTGCCTTGTTGTTTTCCCTGTTCGTGTTATGCCTTTGTATATTTCTTGTTTGGACTGCTCTCCCAATATGACCTGCGCCAGTTATATCGACACTGCTTTTGGATTTCCCTGTAATAAATCTTGCTCTCCTCAGCGTTTGTGTCCGCCTCCGTGTTCTGCTCCACGCAGAACGTTACAACCAGGCATCAAAATATATAAATATATACACACACACACTACATATATATATATATATATATATATATATATATATATATATATATATATATATATATATATAGATCTATATACACTGCTCAAAAAAAATAAAGGGAACACTTAAACAACACAATGTAACTCCAAGTCATCCACACTTCGTGTTCAGATAGGAAGCAACACTGATTGTAAATCAATTTCAACTGCTCATGTGCAAATGGAACAGACAACAGGTAGAAATGAGAGATTTTCAACTGATTTCAAAGATTTTTATTAATTGAGTTCTAGGATGTGTTATTTTAGTGTTCCCTTTATTTTTTGAGCAGTATAGATAGAAATATACATCTATATACATCTATGAACCTGCGCGAATGGTGGAGGCGTTTATACTAGCCACGTCACATTCTTTGTAGTTTTGTCTGAAACGATATGTAGTAATATAAAGAAACACCCCTCAAAAAAAGGGGAAAGAACATTTACCTGCCGAATTTTAATGTTGCTTTGTGTTTCAGGTTTGAAAAGCATTAAAATGCATTAAAATGTTGAATTGTAACTACTTCGTTTCACAACAAATAGCTGTCTTACTGAACAGTTCTCTTGTATTACGTTAACAAATACGAGCCTCTTGTAATTCCAGGACGAAACATGAGAGAATGTGAAGACGTTAAGATTGGGCGTTTTGAAAATAAACCACCATTAAATAATGTGATAAAAAAGCGAATTATTTTGAATCATCACGAGTATATGTATAAATATTTAACTTAATTAAGTTTATCGTGCTGGGAAATATTGAACTGGACCTTGAAAGTTACGTACAAGTGCTTGAATTCCACCTTGTAAAGGTGTATGAACCCTGCAAACACAACTTTGTTCATTGCGCTGAGACGCAGCACCCGCGAAGTTACAAAATTCGAGAGGTTCACAACCTCGCGAGTCGACAGCGCGCGAGGCCCTCGCGCACGGGCGGAGCCACAGCGATTACGTCATTTTCGCGTCAAGTATAAACCAGGCTTAAGAGTTTTTTTTATGGTGTTCCATGTACGCTGATAGCATCTTGCACCCTTCTGTTATATGCTGGATTGTTTCAGGGGCATATTTGCACAGCCAGCATTTGAGGTCCCATATTCTTTTCACATGGCACACCACTTTATTCTTAAACTACAATATTTGACAGTGGATGATTATTTGCTGTAATCTTTTTTGAAAGGTGATTGATTATACATCTTTATTGCAGATTCACTATGATGAAGCCATTTTCAATTCAGACTCTAAGGAAAAACAGTTTGTTTACCTGAAAGCAAATTTTCCTACGATTAATGCGGTCATGGAGAAATTGGTCATGGTCTCCTTTCAGTCAGGATACATATTTCTACAGACAGACAAGACAATATATACTCCAGATAGTACTGGTAAGACAGAAATGTGTTCAATTACCTTACAAAACAATCAAACTATGGCCGGACATTACATGGTCTGGTTCATTTTTACACTTGTAAAATTTTACACCGTTTCACTGACATATATCTTTGTGAATTATCAGTACAATACAGAGTATTTGCCCTGGATGCTGAAGCACTGCCTGTGAGACACCCTGTCCTGGTGGAAATTGTGGTATGTGCTGAAACTAATTCCTATATACAACCCACTTTATACAACTAAAAGCTCTGATCTGTGTAACAAACACTATAAATCATTAAGTTGTATAATAACATAAAAACATAATCCAGTAACTACAGCCATGTTTCTATCCAAACAATTTAGTCAGTATATTAAAAAGGAAATATACATTTTATGTCTCTATAAAAGAGCTTCTGGCTGCAACATGTCAGAATGTAACTTAATCCTATTCAGAAATATGTATTTCTACAAATGTTTTATTGCTCTTTATCACAGTTAGCTCACTAGTTAGGGAATGTGGGTACACATGTGTATATATTGTGGCGTGGTGTGGAAAGGAGAAGCAGTAGGCAGATCCATTGTTAACTCTTTTAATAAAATGCCTCAATTGCATAATCAAGTAAAGGAGCCATGATCATGCAGAACAGACTCAAAAGTACACGAAACACAAGGGAATGACATTACACACACAATGCAGGATCGACTACAACTGTACAACTACAAAAACAGACACAGAGCAACTTAAGCTAAATAACACACACAATTACACACATAACAATCATCACATAACATAACCATAACATCACACAGATCAATACCGGAGCCACGGGCCCTATTCGGTATTCTGTAGCAAGCCACCTAGCGAGCTAGCCCTCAATTTCGCGGAAGCGCATGAGCCACAATAGCAACGCATGGTCGGTATGCAACCGGAACAGCACCCGAAATAACTTTATTACTTGCAAATTAATATTAATCGCCGTGATTGCAATTGCGACTCCCATTTAACCTCTGTGTTCCCCTTGTTGCTCTGTTGGTCTTTTCAGCTAAGCTTTTGTCTTGTGTCGTGTTTATTCTGTCTCTGTTCAGCATTGGTTGCCTGGTTTCACTTTCTGTTTGTGATGTTTGTAGACTCCAGATGGAATCACCATTAGCAGCAGCCTTTATCAACCAGGCACAAAGAAAATAGAAGAGCACAAACTGGGAAGTCCTGTCAGGTTAGTTCTGTTGTCATACATGACTCCATCTTCATGACGACATGGACCAAGAACTCCTGATGTCTGTAGAGTTTAGTTCCAAGCCAAAAGCTTAGATTAAGACATAGATATTTTACTGACTGAATCAGAAGTGTTACATTCAAAACTAAACTAGAGGAATGTACCACTCCAGAGGATCTGTGACACTGAGACAAAGAAAAAAAAATATCGTACTGATTTTCAGCTAATTTTCTGTTGTCAACATTGACTGATGTTAACAGGGCAAATAACTTGTTTGCTAAATTTAAAAAGTAATATTTTGTCATTAATCTTTTATATTTTTCCTTGCATCCTTGATATACAGGACGATTAATGATTTAATCTGCAGATTCAGCTGCAAATTTAGATTAAAATTATGACAAGAGCGAGGATATGAAAGAGGGCCAAACCTTTAAAGATGGGTGTCTGTGTAGTTATGGTAGCTGCTTCACTTCAGTGTTTACAGGCTCATTAATGTACTTATTACCACATGTAACTGATATTGCACTTGGTCGTGTGTTTTCAAAGCACTGGCACTTGGAAAATTGCAGCAAGCTTTAAGAATAACCCAAGAAAGAATTTCACAACAGAGTTTGAAGTTAAAGAGTATGGTAAGACATTTTAGCTTTGATGTAAAAATATTGGGTAATTTAACTTGGGGAGATTATTGCTATTGACAGGGCACTTCATCCATCCATCCATCCATTAATATCCACTTATCTGGGTCGTGGGGGTAGTAGCCTAAGCAAGGAGGACCAGGTTTCCCTCTTCCCAGCCAGCTCTTCCAGCTCTTCTTGGGGGATACCGAGGCTTTCCAAGGACAGCTGAAAGATATAATCTCTCCAGCATGTCCTCGGTCTTACCCGGGGTCACCTCCCAGTTGGACATGCCCGGAGCGCCTCACCAGGGAGGCACCCAGGGGGCCTTTGGACCAGATGCTCGAAACACCTCAACTGGCTCCTCTCTACATGGAGGAGCAGCGGCTCTACTCTGAGTCTCTCCCGGACGACCAAACTCCTCACCCTATCTCTAAGGGAGACCTGGACACCCCGTGGAACAAACTCATTTCAGCCGCTTGTATTCATGATCTCATTCTTTCACTACCCAGAGCTTGTGACCATAGGTGAGGGTCGGAAAGGAGATTGTCCGGTAAATCAAGAGCCTTGCCTTATTGGCTAAGCTCTCTCTTTTGGTCCTAGTCCGGTACAGCGTCTGCAACACTGCCGATGCCACACTGATCCGCCTGTCAACCTACCGATGCATCTTTCCCTCACTTACTTGAGCACATCTGTGAGATACTTGAACTCCTCAACTTGAGGCAAAAATGCACTCCTGACTCAGAGAGGGCACCCCACCCTTGTCCAACATTTTAAGTATGCTGTTGTGCCTGTGTGAACAAATTGCAATGTTTTCCATGTATAAAAAAATCTAAATAAGTCTTCATTCTACCAATAATCCAATCTGTATAAATATATCAATATATTCTTTTTGTGTGTATTTAATTAATACACTTCTACCCCTTTTGCCAGTTCTACCCACTTTTGAAGTGCATCTGGAGCCTGTGGCCTCCTTCTTTTACATTGATGATAAAGAGTTTTCCGTCAGCATTAGAGCTAAGTAAGAATTTATCCATATTTATTTCACTGATGCCATCACAACTAAAATCCAGCCATCTCTCACACAAATGTAATTCATGTTGATTGAGTATGGTGCATTTCTGGAAGGGTTCCTTTTAAAAGTTTCACTCCTCCCAAGGTTTTCATGGCTGCATTACATTTGACATGCTCATAAGGGGTCTAATCTGGTGTCTGTCATTAGAAGCACTTTATGGAATTTAATGCAGTTTTTGAATTGCTTGCTGTTAATACACCCAAGTAAGCTTATAAAGGGCATAGTAGACAGCACATGAAGGAAACCTCGTGATATGCTGTACATTATGGAAAGCCCAAAATCACATGAGGGTCATTCCATGTCAAATCAACCAAAATTTAGATTGACCATCGCAGAATCCCTTCAAACTTTCCCCATTTGTAGGCAGATATGTTTCATGGAAAAACCCAAAGTATTTCTGTTCCATGTTCAATATTTCAAGAGTTACAGCCGTTTTTGTAACCCCACCCTCAGATGCATCTTTTGCGAAAGTGGCTAAATAGCGATATTTGAATGTGAATATCTCTAAAACTATTACAGCTAGAAGGCTGAATTTTTTTTGTATGTTTAGAAACTTGTATACTTGTTTATGTACTTTCTGGTGCTGTAAGTTGTGTTGTGTCAATAGAAAAAATTCCCAAAGTTGGAAAAAAAATCAAATAAGAGTCATTTTCACCTGTCATTATCTCATGGATGGAGTAGAAGAAGGCTGATCTATGTTTTATGTTTCAAGTACTTCCAGTGGCAATGTTGAAATAATAATTAAGATGCCTGTATGTGGTCCTGTTTTTGCACAATTTGCTGATTTTTTTTTCTAAATTTGGGAATTTTTTATATTGACACAACACAACTTACAGCACCAGAAAGTACATAAATTACAAGTATACAAGTTTCTAAACATACAAAAAAAAATTCAGCCTTCTAGCTGTAATCGTTTTAGAGATATTCACTTCACATTCAAATATTGCTATTTAGCCACTTTCGCAAAAGATGCGTCGGGGGGGGGGGGGGGTGGTTACAAAAACGGCTGTAACCCTTGAAATATTGAACATAAAACAGAAATACTTTGGATTTTTACATGAAACATATCTGCCTACAAATGGGGAAAGTTTTAAGGGATTCTGAGATGGTCAATCTAAATTTTGGTTGATTTGACATGGAATGACCCATGAGTTTGTTCTGAGGACTTCAGAGCAAGCCACTGCAGTAGATCATGTTCAGTTCATGTTCTTTATTCTTTTCTTGTGCTGCTGTTTGTTTTTCACTCTAAGGTATTTGTTTGGCAAAGATGTCGAAGGCAGTGCTTTTGTGGTGTTTGGAGTTTTCAATGAAAACAAAAAGATAAACATTCGAAGTTCACTCACAAGAGTTAAAGTAAGCCAGTGGATATATTGTTTCACACACTATCATATGAACCGTTCTATAAAGTACAGTGCATGTCCATACAGTTCCTGTTGTACTTAAGGCTTGAACGCTGTCTGAACTGTAGATTCATGGAGGGAAAGGTACTGCAAAGCTTACTCAAGAACAAATGCTACAGACCTTTCCAAAGATCTCTGACCTCAAAGGGAAAATGCTCTACATATCTGTCAGTATCCTCACTGATACAGGTAAGTCAAGCACAGTCCATCAGTCTCTCTCTACTAGGGATCCTTCCACTTCACATGGTCAGATAAATTTTTTATAAATCCAGCTGACATATTGTAGTTATTACTTTAGGGAAGAGCTATGCCCAGATGTTCAGAATTAGCATAAATTAGGTCTCTAAAGCACAATAGAAACTACAGTCAGTCATTTTCAGAGAGAAAACCCCAACTGCTACCCGGGCGCTGGGCTAGGACTGCCTACTGCTCTGAGCACGTGTGCACCACAGCCCCCTAGTAATCACTAGTGTGTGTGTGCGTGTGTGTGTGTGTGTGTGTGTGTGTTCTAACTGCATAGATGGGTAAATGTAGAGGACAAATTTCGATTGAGGTGAAAATCACAATTGACAAATAATGCACATTTCATTTCATGTATGCATTCAAAACTTGAAAAATTTGTTTGTTGGGGACACCAAATTCCAAATTAATGTTGTATTGATACTGATCCAACTGTAGTCACCGGGGGAAAGAACCCACACCATTGGTGTTTGAAGACTTTTGGGTCTTTATTCTAACATTTCCTAAATGTCATTCCCTAAATCCCTGTCTAAAGCAGGGGGTGTGGTAGTTCTTTATTCATTGTTTGTCCTGCCTTATACCTGCATAGTGTTTTCAATAGAACTTGTAGTTTTTCTTTAAAGACTCCAAAGGTCTGCGTCTGCCTCCAGCCTCCTGTTCCCAAACATTACAGAGTCCATGTAATGGACTGACACTGCCTATTATCTTGTTCTTTTAGTAGTAGTTTGTCCTGTTCATTATATTAACTAAACAGACCAAAGGCAAATACTAGTGATGTCAAACTCGAAACGCGGAATCGAACTGAATCGATTCATTTGAATCACAGTGTTCCGAGAGAGAGGTAGACCCAAGTGCCAGGAGACAGACAGACACCAGCGGTGACAAACACTGAACACAAAAGACACGGAGTGAAGTCATCACTTAACACAATAAATTACACCATAAAAACACAGGAGATAATACCGAAGGCAAACTCAAAGGACACAGAAAACTCAGTGCGCAAAACACAAACTAAAGACGCCAGGTAAAGTAACTGCCTGGCTGGCAAACGCCGCAAAGAACAAAAAACGCTTCCCTAAACAAAAGCAGAATGGATAGGAATGTAACGGGGAGGAAAACTTGAGAAGAGCCAGGGAGCGGTGCAGGAGATAGTGACTCGAATAATGTACAGGGGAACAAGAGAGAGAATGAGGTGGCGAGACACCTTGCAATGCAACAATAAGTCATAAAGGGAGAGACAGGCTGAAAGCACAATGGCATGAGACCAAAATGATTCGGCAGTGATCTGTCACAACTCACCTCCTTAATGACAGGTGTGACAGATCACTGCTGATTGCGCCGACTCTGCCTAGTGCTGGCTCATGAGCTCCTCTGTTACTGTGGGGACTGGAGGAGCCATGTAAATGTTTTGCTTTGAAAAGCTTATCCACCTTATCCAGCAGCAATGAAAAAATCCTTATCTTCTTAGACCCATAATGTGATGATACATCAAGTGTGATGGGGGTAGAGAGAGGCAGCCGGAATCACTGGTCGTATGTCATGTTCTTTTTTTCCCATTATGCAAATAAACACAAAAGCACAAAGCGGCAACTTGGAACAGAACTCACACTCAAGTGAGCAACGAAAATGAAGAGAAAGATCCGCGGTCTCTATGTAGCAACAGAAGTGGGCAGCTTCCGATGGAGACGCATAGTCCTCAGGAAATGTGCAGCACTGCACTGCACGACCTGTGGGGTAATAAAGGTGTGCACACTGATGTGGGACAGGTGTTAGTAATCAGGTGATTGAGACCGGAATATTGGCTTGGTGTTAGGAGACTTGTGCAGTGTGTGTGTGCGAGTGGGTACATGTGCCCTTTGGTCGCCTCCTGGCCGACCCACCGTGACATTCTCCACATCATCACACTATAGTGTGGGCCAGTACTGCTAACACCCAACAGGATGGCTCCATCAAAAACAGTTACATAATGCAGAAAGAAAAATGAGTTACAGCAGCTTTGGTGGTTGGCAGTGGCGTCTCTGGCACAGAAAGCCTTTTGGGACTCGGTAAACACGGGGCAGTATCTGACTCGGTGAAACTACACAAAAACATGCTTGCTCAATAAATCCAAACACAAATGCACCTTATTCGACCAATAACATATGTTTCCTTCTGTTCTGATTGTGGAGCTCAATAGTATACAGACCGAGAAGACCCATTGCACTGCAAAAAATAAACATGCTGCAAATGCACAAAGCAAATTAATCAAAATGACAACCCGTTCACTGCAAGCCTTAGTTTCTGTCTAAATATGTAGCACGCTACATTTACTTTACCCATGATATAAGCAGCAACTGAAAAGGATGCAATTTTATCATGTGTAAGGTAAATGATGCAATAGTTTAGTTTAGAGGTGTATTCAACTAAGGATTTTCATAGTCGAATCTGATTCGTCAGATTTTCCCTTTAGTCGACTAATAGTCGAATCAGGGTTTTTTGTTTTTTAAATCTAAAGCACCTTAAATGGGATCCCGTTCTCATTCAGGACTTTTTTCCTCTTCAAAGTACAAACCTAAAACACTCAGATAAATGAATAAACATGGTAGGTTGGCTTTATTCAGCTTTTTATTTATTTTAAATGTTAGAGAACAATAACCGTCAGTGCGCAGTGCGCATATCGAACTGTCGGACAGGCACTGTGTCAAAAATATTTTAAATAAAATATGCCTGTCTGAAAATATAAAAAAAACTGCCACACAACAGCAAAAAAATTATAAGGAAAGGTTCAAGTAATGGGGTTTAAAAAGCAACAACAAAAAATGTTTATAGGCCTACTTGCCGAGACGCAATGCGACGAGACGACACAACCGAAACGGCTTTTTTTTTGCCTTACGCGTTTTAAATGGTATGCCATGTTGGTTGTTGTCGTGCGAAATGAAATACATTGATGACATAACTTGCACTTTACTTTGTTTGATTCATCTTTATCTTTTTGAAAAAAAACTTTTTTTTTTTAGTTTTTTTAGTAGCCATTATAATCTCGGCAGATGCTAACTACCCTGTAGCATGTTTAGCTCCGCTCATTTGGATTGTGCAACTGCAGGGTGTGATGTATTAATGTGTAGTAAGTAAGATGCCTATTGTTAATGCGCACACATCATTTAAAAATATTTATTAACAGAAATTAGGATGATTTTATTTGACAAAAGGCTATATATAACAAAAACAAAGACATTTCATGTAACAACTAATTATTGGCAGCATCCTTGGGCACCCCCATGCAGTTAGAATGGTACATTCGACTATGACGTTCATAGTCGACTAGGGGGTATAGTCTACTATAGTCGAATCAGCGACTATTGCAGGTCACCCCTAGTTTAGTTACTAAACCCCCCACCCCCCCACTTTTTCAAAAACCGCTTTTGGTTCCCCCCAGTTTTTACGGTTAAAACCAAATATTGAAATAGCGACGAATCCATGCCCCCCCCCCCCCCCCCTAGATTTGTCGCTATTTAAATAACAATTATTTAAATAGCGACAAATCTAGCGCTAGGACCATGCGGAAAACGACCGCTCTGAGCTCCACTCCGGTAACACGTTACGTTCGCCACCCCCCCCCCCGGTCAACGAACACACCAGCACCCCTATTTGTGCCCCCCCCCCCCCCCCCCACCTATGACATCAAAATTACGTCCATGCCTCTGGGCATGAGGTGAAGGGCCACTTTCATAATACAAAGCCACTTTTATATTAAAGACCCTAACCCAGAAAAAAAAAATTCAGTGGCAGGCGCAATTCAGCCTACCAGTAGTAGGCTGAGTTATACCAGTAGCAAAAAAAACTGGTGGCTTTTGTATAGGGTGGATCATCTAGAGCCCTTGATCTCAGACAGGGGGCTCTCTGGAGCCATATATTCTATACCAACACAGTGCCTAGATGTTAGGCATATTATGGCGCATGCTTTGCCCGACCAAAGGTCACCCCCTGGGCTTATAGGGGGTTGAGTGCCCCTCCTATGGATGTCAGATATGAACCAGGCATATTATGGCGCACGCTATGGCCGACAAAAGGTCACCTCTGGGCTTAAGGGAGGAGGTTGAGGGGCCTCTCCCTGGATGTCAGATATGAACCAGGCATATTATGGCGCACGCTATGGCCAACCAAAGGTCACCCTCTGGGCTTATGGGAGGGGTTGAGGGCCCCTCCTATGGATGTCAGATATGAACCAGGCATATTATGGTGCACACTATATCCGACAAAAGTGCACTATTGGGCTTAAGGGAGGAGGTTGAGTGGCACCTCCCTGGATGTCACAAGTGAACCAGGCTAATAACATAATGGAAATGATAAAATCCTGCACCTAACATCTGGAGTCCTGCAAAAGGCTTGGCTAGGATGTATTAACCAACCAACGACTATGATCTAATAACACCTACTATTATGCTTGTGACCCATCATATCAATTACCCAATACTACTAAAAGGACAAGATAGATTTCACACACCCTATGCACACACCAGCTGCTTGACCAGAACACAGCAGCAGCTACAATCTGATACTGGCTCGACAAGGATCCAGAAGCAAAGCGCACTCTGTTCATGGTCCATTGCCTCAACTGCCAAGTACTCAGACCACCACACAAACCTGGACTGACCTTCAAAACAAGGTGACAAGGACACACACAATACCCTGAAAGCTTTTCATTGGGGTCATCAGGAAGGCACCTCCCTTCGTTGGTGTTTCGATGAATTAAGCCCCCAACACCTCCAGAAGGCTCATCAGTGGAGTCTGGCATCCCAGACCCACCCCCCCTCCAAGCTCACAATGTAGCCCATCACAATTTTTTTGCCAATTTTGCCAATAACCCTGCTACCCGACGGCCACTGGAAAAGTCAAGCGACAATCCTACCCATCTCCCAACATCACACACACCAAACAATTTATCTCTTCAAGTATCAATCAATCAATCAATCAAATTTTATTTATATAGCGCTTTTTACAACAGTTGTTGTCACAAAGCAGCTTTACAAGTGCCGAGTCCTAGCCCCCAGTGAGCAAGCCAAGGGCGACAGTGGCAAGGAAAAACTCCCTAGTTTTTGCATGAGGAAGAAACCTTGAGAGGAACCAAGACTCAGGGGGGGAGCCCATCCTCCTCTGGCCGACACCGGTCACCATGACAACAACAACAATATAGACAGAATGTAGACAGAATGTAAAAGATGCAATAATGTCCATTTAGACCGAAAAAGATGTAATAATGTCCATCATGGTGTAGGCATCCGGTTAGGCAGGAGGTGGCCGGCCAGGATGGATCGCTTGTCTCTCCTCATCTCATTATACCTCAAGCAGGCGGGCAGCCATGTGGAGAAATGAAACAGGGAAAATTAGCTCTGTATGAGGACATATACAGGACAGGTAAAATTATAAACATTTCTGGAGTGTGGCAGCAACTCCGGCACTAAGTTAAATTATTACAGCCTAGCTAAAAAAAAAGGCAGAACCAGAAGGTAACATAGGCTTGGGGGCATTCTGAGACAATGGCATCCGTCCACTGCACTGTCAACAAACTTGAGTGACCACGAGCAGTGACAGGATGACAGCACCAGCACCCCAGTCTACCATAAAACCCTTCGTCTATGAACCCCTGGATCTGTACCTTTATCTAAGGGGGATATTAATTATCAAATGCTAGACTAAATAAGTGGGTTTTCAACCTAGATTTAAAGATTGTGACTGTGTCAGAGTCCCGGACACATTTAGGAAGATTATTCCAAAGCTGGGGGGCCTTATAAGAAAAGGCTCTTCCCCCTGCTGTTACCTTGTTAATTTGTGGAACTAATAACAGACCAGCACCCTGTGATCTTAGTTGACGTGGGGGTTCATAGTAGGAAATAAGTTCCTGGAGGTATTCAGGAGCAAGCCCGTGTAGTGCTTTATATGCTAATAATAGAATTTTAAAATCAATACGAAATTTAACTGGGAGCCAATGCAGGGCTGATAGGACTGGTCTAATATGCTGAAATTTTCTAGTTCTGGTCAGAACTCTAGCTGCGGCATTTTGAACTACTTGAAGTTTATTTAGATTCCTATTTGAACATCCTGACAGTAGTGAATTGCAGTAGTCTAGTCTAGAGCTAACAAAGGCGTGCACCAATTTTTCTGCATCATCCTGTGATAATGCATTTCTTAATTTGGCAATGTTGCGGAGATGTAGAAAAGCTATCCTAGTAGTATTATCTATATATTTATCAAATGATAGGTCGGAGTCGAGTATGACGCCTAGGTTTTTGGCTACTGTGCCAGGTGTAATGGGATAGTCTGCAAGATTAAGCATTAAATTTGGAATTTTCTGTCTTGCGGCCTTAGGGCCCACAAGGAGAACTTCTGTTTTGTCCTCATTTAATTGTAGGAAGTTTAGAGACATCCAGCATTTAATATCTCTTACACAGGCCTCAATTTTTTCTAAACTGAGTTTGTCATCGGGTTTGGCTGATATGTAAAGTTGAGTGTCATCCGCATAGCAGTGAAAGTTGACACCATGTTTGTTTATAACTGTGCCCAATGGTAGCATATATAATGTAAATAATAGTGGTCCTAAGATGGAGCCTTGCGGGACCCCATATTTAACCATTGTATGTTTGGATGAAATATTATTGAGCTCTACAAACTGATAGCGATTTGTTAAGTAAGACTGAAACCATGAAAGGGCTGTGCCTGAGACTCCAACCCAGCGTTCTAACCTTTCTAGCAAGATCCTATGATCAATTGTGTCGAAAGCTGCACTAAGATCAAGTAGCACTAACAGTGATACATAGCCTTGATCTGATGCAAAGGAGGAGATCATTTGTTACTTTAACTAATGCTGTTTCAGTACTGTGATGGGGCCTAAAACCAGATTGGAACTTTTCAAATGTGTTATTCCTATGCAGATATAGGCATAATTGCTGGGCAACAGCTTTTTCTATGATCTTAGATATAAATGATGTGTTTGAAATGGGTCTATAATTAGATAGCACAGTCGGATCAAGATTTGGTTTCTTGATCAGAGGTTTGATAATTGCTAATTTACATGATTTGGGCATGTGACCTATTGTAATGGATGAGTTAACTATAGTTAGAAGAGGTTCAGTTACAGCTGGTAATACCTCTTTTAATAACTTTGAGGGAACTGAGTCTAATGTGCAGGTAGTACAATTTAAGGAAGAAATTATTTTCTCTAATTTTGATTTTGGGAGTGGATGAAAAGCATCAAGTTTTTCTCCCGGTATGTAATTTAAATCAATATCAACCAAACCAGATGACATACCAGTTGTATTGCTAATAAAGGGTTTTATATTTTGTCTAATATTCTCTATTTTATTATCAAAGAAATCTATAAATACATTACTAGTGAGGTTTACTGGAATCTGAGGTTCTGTGCCTGCTTGATTTTTTGTAAGTTTAGAAATAGTATTAAAAAGAAATCTAGGATTGTTTTTATTTTTCTCTATCAGTGAGGCTAAGTATGCTGAGCGTGCTTTAGTGAGTGCCCGTTTGTAGTCAATAATGCTATCCTTCCAGGCACAGTGGAATACTTCCAATTTAGTAGATCGCCATTTCCGCTCTAATTTACGTGCTATTTGTTTTAAGTTTCTAGTTTGGTCGGTGTACCATGGGGCGAGCTTTTTGGATCTAGCTTTTTTATATTTTAGTGGAGCTACTATATCTAGAGCTGATCTGCAGGTATTCTCTAAGTAGTCGGTTAGACTATCTAACTCTCCTGGATCGGATGGCGAGTGGGCTATGCAGTTAAGTCAGGGAGGGTTTCAATAAACTGTGTTGCTGTTGATGAATTTATTGAGCGCTTTATACACTGCCGAGGAGACGGGCGGGTATTTATGTTAAGGTGAAAATCGAATTTTACTAAATAATGATCGGAGATTGCTTTGGTTTGCGGGAGTATGTTTATATTATCTATATTATACATATTCCACCTCCTCTGCCTGACAGTCTAGGTCTATGTATATAACTATATCCCACAGGAGTGGCTTCGTTTAGAGTTAAATAATCACCAGATTGAACCCACGTTTCAGTTAGACAAAGAATATCAATTTTCTGGTCTAAGTTCATTTACAAAAACTGCTTTTGAGTTGAGCGATCGAATATTGATTAATCCAATTTTCAGATCGGTCATATAGGTTGTAATAATTTGATGTGAAGTCTGAATATTAGTTAAAAACTTCGGGCGGACTATTTTCTTATGATTTAGTTTAACCCGGGGCACAGACACAGTCTCAATCCTAAGGGAACTTGGTGACGCCTCTAAGCGGCTCGCAGACAGGTTTAACACGTTAGTCTGCGGCCTGGTCGCGACCCTGGACAGTCAGCAGCTCCTAGTGCTACTCTGCCGACTAGCTAACAGGCTATGGGCTATGCTGCAAGATAACAGGGCAGCGCCATCCCGGGTGGGGTGGACACCGTCCCTGCCTAAAAGACCAGGCTTGCCCTCGAACTCTTCCCAATTATTAATAAAGCCCACTTGATTTTCTGAACACCACTTGGACATCCAGCGATTTAGCGACGTGAGCCTGCTGTACTGCTCATCACCGCGCCGCATTGGGATGGGGCCAGAGCAGATTACGGCATCGGACATCGTCTGGGCTAATTTAACCACCTCTTTAACATTAGCCTTAGTCACCTCTGACTGCCGCAGACGTATATCGTTGGCCCCTACATGAATCACTATCCTAGAAAACCTCCTATGAGCTAACAATCTAAGGTTGCCACTAATGTCCGGCGCTCTGGCTCCCGGTAAACAGCTGACTGTAACCGCTGGTGCCCCTACAGCTACAGCTACTTTCACGTGTCGGACTATAGAGTCTCCTATGACCAGAGTCTCCTCAGCGGGTGTAACACTGAGCGGGGCAAACCTGTTGGACACGTGAACCGGGGAGTGGTGCTCTGGTGGGCTAGCGCTGGCGTTAGCGGTAGCTGCAGCCCTCGCTCTCCTACTACGCCGCCGAGACGTCACCCATTCGCCCCGCTGTGAGGGCTCTATCGCCGGAGTCGCGGAGGCGCTAGTTCTCCCTGGCGCGTCCACACCTACTACAGACCCTGTCTCTCTATCCCTCAATAATGAGTGGACGCGTCGCTCTAAACTTTCCACTTTCGCCACAAGAGAAGTAACTAACTGGCACCTCTCACAAATACTATCACTATTACTATCAGTGGCGAAAGGGTCTAGACCAACCAACACCAGCCATGAATAAATCAAAACACTTACCGTGTCTAGCCGATATATAAACTTACGCTAGCTGATTTGTGAAGGCAGAAAGTTGGTCAGCGGCTGGAATAAAACCTGTAAAATTTATCTAGGAATGCAAAAGGTAAAGATTAGCACGTAAATAGATTATTTTACTTTAGAAAACAATTTCAAAATTCGCTCCGCAACAGCGTCGGTCGGCAGGAAGCAGCGTCGGCAGGAAGTACTATCCTTACCCCACCTAACCTCAGCCCTTCTTAGCCACACCCACTGACTAGATCTCTCAGCTACCACTGACAACTCCTTTATCACTGCTTTCATCACACAGCCTCTAAATCCAAACTCAGCCAGCAGTCTTGTGGCAGACTTCGCCACAAAACCCCTAACCCCTACCTCTACAGATCTAGTATATGCTTGCCTGCCCGGCTCTCTTACCTCAGCCACCAAATCTGCATACTTCAACCTTTTCCTTTCATATGCTGCATCAACTTCATCTTCAAATGGAACAGTTATGAAATACACTATGCGCTTACTTTCAGAGTAAAACACAACATCTGCCCTCAAGGTTGTGACTACAATACACTCTGGGACCTGCAATTTACAGCCTACATCAACCAACGGCTTCCAATCTCTTGCATCAGCTCTAAGCACAAACTCACGCACCTCACGCACAAACCTAATTACTCTATTGGATCTAGCAACTGGCATGCAATTAACTTCCAACCGCTTCTTATCAAGTGCACCTGCCAATGATTTGAGTACCTGATTATGCCTCCATGTGTAACGTCCCTGTGACAAACTCACCTTGCATGCCGACAGGATGTGCTTCAATGTACCACTTCCTGCACATAGCTTACAAGTAGGATCCTCACCTAACCACTGCCCAAGGTTTTGTGGAGTTGGAAGCACATCATAGGTAGCTCCCACAAGAAATTTTATACAGCTCGCATCCAATGCCCACAACTCTCGCCAGGTGATTCTCCTCTTCTCCACTTTCCCATTTCATCCACTGTCCCTGCTTACTCTGTCCTGCAGCTTTTGCCCATCTTACTTCCTCCTCCTGCTCTCGAATAAAACCATTCGCCTTCTCTCAGGAGATGTGGCCTTGCTGAATGCCCTCCATGTATCACCTGACCCTAGTCCTGCCCTCCCATTTTGCACCTGCCCTACAACATCTCTATGCTCCAATGCCCTTTGCTGCCTGAGTTGCCTCTTGGGAATTCCACTTTCTTCCTGTACGTGTCACTGGCGCCGCTACTTGGATCAGTGCATCTTTTGACCCTATTAACAACATTTCTCGGCCTGCCTTGGCACATTTAAACTCCTCAACTAAGCTTGTTAGTGGCAGTTCTAGCACTCCTCTTCCAAACCATGCCACACTACTAAGACAATGAGGAACCCCAAGCCATCTTCTTACAGCCTTATTAACAATCCTTTCTAGCCTCTCAACTTCTGTCATTGGAATATCATACACTGTCAGTGGCCACCTTAGACGAGGCAACAATCCAAACTGCAAACATCACAACTTTAATTTACCTGGCAAAAAGGACTTATCGATACTATAAATAGCCTCACCCATTTCCTTCCTTAACTCTACAACCTTCCTTAACTCTACAACCTGCTCTTTGTCGTTCAGTGCTGCGGTGTACCACCTACCTAGACTCTTAACTGATTTCTCCAGAATAGATGGTATTTCTTCTCCCTCCATCACATACTTTTCTTGTGTCAACTTCCCTTTCACAATTGAAACACTCCTAGACTTACTGGGTTTAACCTTCATCCTAGCCAGCCTAAGATTATCACCCAACTTCTCCAATAGCCGTAGAGTACACGGATCAGTAGTTGTTAATGTACAGTTGTGATCAAATTTATTCAACCCCCAATGCTGCGAAGGGTTTTATGGAATTCAGTGCACATTTGTAATTGTGTTCATAATGAAATCTTACAAGGACTTGTTAAAGAACTAAATGCAACTAAGATAGCATCAATTTTTTTTGTCATAAAGTATTAAATGGCCTTTTTGTGATTTCTTTATTGATTTATTGACATAATTATTCAACCCCTTTACGACTACCACTCCTAAGAACAGAGGTTCATTCCAGTGTTTTCCATCAGGTATTGAAAATATCTGTGGATGTCAACGAGCAGCAATCAAGCATGATAAGCACCAATTAGGCAGATTTAAAAGGACTGTGATACTCAGCTCCTTCTAGACATCTACTGGTGTGTTTCCAAGCATGGTGAAGGCAAGAGAATGGTCGCCACAAAATGGATATAAATGGATATAAAAAGATTGCGAAGTTGTTAGTCCAAGAGACACTATCGGAAGTATCATTCGCAAGTTCAAGTTAAAGGGCACAGTGGAAACGTTACCTGGTCGTGGCAGAAAGAAGATCCTGACCGCGACTGCTGTGCGCTACCTGAAGCGTAATGTGGAGAAAAATCCCCGCGTGACTGCTAAGGAACTGAAAAAAGACCTGTCAGATGTGGGCACTGAAGTTTCAGCTCAGACAATAAGGCGCGCACTGCATAACGAAGACCTCCATGCCAGAACGCCCAGACGCACCCCCTTGCTGACTCCAAAGAACAAGAAAAGTCGACTGCAGTATGCCAAAAGTCATGTGGACAAGCCACAAAGGTTTTGGAACAGGTTTTGGAAACTAAATTAGAACTGTTTGGGACAATGGACCAGCGCTATGTTTGGAGAAGGAAGAACCAGGCTTATGAACAAAAGAACACCTTGCCTACTGTGAAGCATGGCGGGGGGTCAATTATGCTTTGGGGCTGTTTTGCTTCTAATGGTACAGGAAAGCTTCAACGTGTGCAGGGTACCATGAATTCCCTTCAGTACCAGGAGATCTTGGAGGAAAATGTGATGGAGTCAGTCACAAACCTGCGGCTTGGGAGACGTTGGACCTTCCAACAGGACAATGATCCGAAGCACACATCCAAGTCCACTAGAGCATGGTTGAACATGAAAGGCTGGAACATTCTAGAGTGGCCATCGCAATCACCAGACTTAAATCCAATTGAGAACCTCTGGTGGGACCTAAAGAAGGCAGTTGCAGTGCGCAAGCCTAAGAATGTGACTGAACTGGAGGCTTTTGCCCATGAAGAATGGGCTAAGATACCCATAGGTCGCTGCAAGACACTTGTGTCAAGCTATGCTTCACGCTTGAAAGCTGTCATAACTGGAAAAGGATGTTGTACTAAGTACTAAAAAATAATGTCACTAGGGGGTTGAATAAAACTGATAATGATGTGAGCACAGTAAAGACATTTGTGGTTATTCCATCATAAATATTATGTTATGTTTGTCTAATTTATAAGTGCCTCTTTGATATAATTGTAAATAAGATGACTGAAATGATCAAAATCAATGTCAAACTGGCCAAAACACTTTATTTCAGTGGGGGTTGAATAAATTTGATCACAACTGTAGTCATGTCATCCATGTATGCCCTAATCGGTGGGAGCCAGGTGCCATTATGAATGAATGAATGAATGTTCGATTTATATAGCGCCTTTCCAGATTCCCAAGGCGCTTTACAATTTAACACAGGTACAAGTCACAGACAATCAATCACACACACACCGGCAAGAAGCGGCAGCCAATTGCGCACAGCGTACTCTCTACCGGAAGCCACAGCCCCCTGGGGGACTGAATGGGGTGCAGGAAGGGGAGAGAGGACAGACCCTAGTGGCAAAGCACCATCCACCATTGGGCATACAAGCACACACGCACGCACACAGACACAGACACTACTTTTTATTGAACATGGAGACACAGACACACACTCAGGGAGAATTTTTTGTTGACTGCCAATTTACCTAACCTCCATGTTTTTGGACTGTGGGAGGAAACCGGAGATCCCGGAGGAAACCCACGCAAACACAGGGGAGAACATGGAAACTCCACTCAGATAGGGTCTTGAACCCAAGACCCCAGTGCTGAGAGGCAAACGTGCTAACCACCAAGCCACCGTGTTGCCCGAGACTGAATGTCTCCAAAATTGTTAGGCAGGTGGTGCGCACGCGCACACACTGCTTGATGTTTAGACAAAAGGGACCCAAATGCCAAACCATAAACAAATAGAAAAACAAAGAACTGAAACCTCTGCCAAAAGGAGTGCGGGAAAAAAGAAAAAGAAAAACCCTACAGTTAAATATAATGAAGGGCAAAACACGGTAAACTGAGAAATGACGCGGAGTGGACTCGACGCGAGGTAAGTACAGAATAAAAGGAAAACAAATTAGAATCACAACTGAAAGACGCGGAAATACTTCAATGCGAAAACGAGAAGGAGAGAGAGAGGTAAGTGAAACAAAAAATCGTCAGGGAAAAAACCCGACTACCCGACCAACAACGGGGATATGCAAACCTCTACCTGAAAGGAAACAAAAAACCGGACAGGAAAAATACAGTGGGAGGAAAACTTGAGATGGGCCAAACGGCGCAGGAGATAAACTCGAAGAGACAGGTGATAGCGAAGAGAAAAAACACTGGAGAACATGAATCGGAGAGTGAAACCCACGATACCGGCTGGCCGCATGAAAGATCAAACAACTCAGCAAAGACGAGTCGCAGTCGGTTTTCTTAAGAAGGGTGAAATCCAGCTGCGGCTCATCTTTGCTGATTGCGAGTTGTGGAATGTGAACGCCTTCTGGTATTCATGGCATGTGTAGAGGAGGGACCTGCCCTGACGGGAGACCGCAAGCGCCCTCTGGTGGTCATGGGCGGGGCAGCGCTGGGGCCTGCCCTGACAAAAATATGCTTTAACTAACCTCATAATCTCATCTGGAACCTGAAAAAATTCAAATGCCTTCCACAACAGAGCATGCGGTGCCGAACCAAAAGCATTAGCCAGATCTAAGAAAACCACATGTAGATCTCTTCTCTCTGCTCTTTTGTAGATCTCTTCTCTCTGCTCTCTGCTCTTTCTCCGCTGTTTGAATCTGGTGCCAAATCATGCTACTATGCTCTATACACCCTGAAAAACGTGTAATCCCTGCTTTTTGGACCGATGTATCAATTAACTTATTCTTTTTCAGAAATGCTGCCAGCCTACATGCAACTACACTAAAGAATATTTTACCCTCCACATTAAGCAAGCTTGTGGGATGAAACTGCTCTATGGCTACAGAATCCTTCTCTTTCGGAATAAGAACACCACCTGCCCTTCACCAGTCCTTTGGGATAATCCCCTTCTTCCACACTATAATCATCAACCTCCATAACAACTTAAAAACATCTGGCGCACTTTTATATAATCTATATGGAACTCCATTAGGCCCTGGTGCTGAACCTGCTTTTGCGCACCGCACTACATCCTGTATCTCACTCCACTTAAGGGGATTAACATCCATTTTCCACTGGAGATCACCTACTGGCGGAATATTTGCTGGCAATTTCACCTCACTAGTCCTTTCCTCCCTTGAGTACACCTTCTGAAAATGCCCCTCAAGCTCCTTCTTTCCTACCTTTAGGCTCCCTGACTTCTCCTGACGAAACAACGGTTTAACAAATCTAAATGGATCCTTAAAGAATGCCTCTCTAGCGCGCTCTTTCTTCTTCCTTCTTTTCCTCATAACTTCTGCTCTCCGCAATTTCCCTAACTTATTTTTCAACTCGTCCTGCAGTAACTCAATGCCCTCTCTTTCCTGCTCATTACCCGCTTCCACCACTTCCTCAATAACCTTGACTCCTTGACAAGTTTTCCTATTTCTACCTGCCTCCTTGATTTACAAACAGCCTTACTCATTCCTTTCTTCTGCACAACACCAAATCTTGCCACCATAATCATAGATAACTTTACCTAACCTGTTAAACTTACTTTCTGCTTTTCCCTTCAACCCTTCCAATATGCCTTTCAAATCATCATTAACACTCCTCCACAACATTTTATCACCTGCCCCTGGCCACTTAACCTTAGATCTGTGCCCTAACCCTTTCTCTCTTCCCTTTTGCTTTCCACTAACCCCTGGCCCATCATCGCTATCCTCCTCTCTACCTCCTGTGCTTGAGTTGGCCTCCATAGTAACAAGGGTGTTGATATCCTATGGACTGTGGTATATAACCTGCCGCTGGACTAAGGATGTCCCGATCCAGCTTTTTGAACTTCCAATCCGATACCGATATTTATTTGCACTTCCGATCCGATATCGGCCGATACCGATACCGGCCTATCCGAGCATGTATTAAAGTTTAAAGTTATTTAGCCAACTTACTTTGTTGTCAAACTCATGTTGAAAAGCGTTTTACTCTTGATAACAAGTAGCCAGCTGAATTAGGTGTGTTTAAATAATACACAATGGTTGGTAAAGAGAAACTGACCTGTTTATTTAGCAATTAATAAACTCAAAATAGACAAAATATTAAATAACAAACAGAAATAGCATCAGTAAACCAAGGATTAAAAAGTGCAAATAATATTGTAAATTATATTAAAAAAGCAAAACACACAACCTGAGTGGAAAATAGTCTATTAACAAATAGTCTATTAACATTACCATCCATCAGTGCTCTTGAACAAGTGTAAACCAAAGCTTTAAAAAATCCGTGCACTTATCATAAACTAATTAAAAGCAAAATGCCTTCTACTCTACACTTTGCTGCTCCATCCCCATCTATACACTCCCTTCAATTCAAACGTTTCTGCCAGTGTTAGTTGTGTAGGACCTTTCTTTTTGTCTTCGGTTTTCTTTAGAAACTCGTCATGTTGTTTATGGTGGTATTTCGCTAAATGCTTGATTAGATTGGTTGTATTAAAAGTTCTTACAGCTTTACCACCACGCTTGATTTTACTGTGGCATATGTTGCACTCTACCTCTTCGTCTTTGTCATCCTTTAAGGTAAAATAATCCCACACAACTGACATTTTTACCGATAACTTCAAATTTACACGGCGGTCCTAATGGTTAGGAGATGCCGCGGAGCTAAATTGGGGAGACGCTATGCTCGTGTGCTGAAGGTGTGCTGGAAAATGCGGACCGGATTTTACTCTCACTGGCAAAACCACAGCAAAAACTGGAATGGATTATCTAAATGGGTGCGCTGGAAAACCCGGATTGGACTTCAAAAAAAATCCAATCCAAATATCGGATCGGGACAACCCTACGCTGGACTTCAGCTGACTGACTTGAACAATTCTGTGCAAGGTATTGTTCAATGCGGGGCCCCTGCACTCCTTCACTCAAGCATTTCATCTTCCCTTGGTGATTCCTCAGCCCTCTCACTGACGTGACCTGTAATGGCACACACTTTATCACTTTATCCGATGAAGATGCCCCCTCTGGGCATGGTAGGGGAGTGTGAGACCCCCCCCCCTTCCCCGGAGGTCTGAAAAGATTTAGGCCTCTGATGGCATGGGCTATGCCTTACCAAAGCGCCCCTGCTGGGCATGGGTGAAGGCGTGGTGCTCTCCCTTCTGGAGGTCTGTCCTACCTCCATCCTCACATGCTGTATTTTGACCTGTGCGTATCCGGAGGGTGCTGTGCGCAAGTCCAGACGATGCTGGTTTCGGCTGGCCGTACCGGATCCAATGGCACAGTACCTAGGTGCGCTCCAAGGCCATTATCCGACTCCAGATGGATGGAAGTGTTAGCGTTTATACCAGTAGCATTGACCAGCGGGTGATGCTGTCCATAAACCTGGAGGTTGCTGGTGGACCCCAGACACAACAAACAGACAGCAAGCACACAGAGCACAGCCGTAACACAAACGGAAGAACACTCTAAATTTTAAATAGTGTGATACAGTATCACATTACATAGAATGGGGCTGGATTAGTAAAGATCTTTAAATGTAACTAGCTAACTAGGTAATTAAGCCTTAAAAGGTTTTTAAGCCTTAGCTATCAGCCACCGTAGATTTGATACAGGCTCATTGCTTATCCTTGATGTTTAATCTGAATTTTGTACTTCGAATTTTAGCATTTGAATTTCAGAAACTAATTTGTTACATTTTTAATTAAAATTTTTTCAATACAAGTGAAATGAGTCACCGAAAACTTAAAGGGACAGAGATAGATTTGCTTCCATAGGTAATAACTTACTTTTCACTTGGTAGCTGCTGCTTATAATTCGTCCAGAAACACTTTTGTTGTGTTTTGACTGGATTGGCATCATGTTTCTAAATTGTAGCGTCCGCATTGTTATTTTGATGAACTGTGTATTTACAGTACGGTTTTCTTTTGCAGCATGATGGGTCTTGTCGGCTATTAGACAATAGCAAGTTTGTGATAGGTATCAATATTTGAACTGCAATATTAGCCTCTCTGAGCATACCTACTTTCACTCCATTTTCAACATGTGAACCATTGCTTTCATGGTTGGATAGTTGGTCTTACAGACGTTTTAAATCCCTGAATTATTTTGTAGTCCACGTAGTGTCCACCACAGAGCAGGCAAGGAAAGCAGAAGAGTGATTTTTTTCTTTAGCTACACTGGCAGTTAGACATGTTTTCCTCTTGTACAACTCTGGGTTTAAGCAGTGTTTTTGCCCTCTCAAGACTGAAAGAATGATAAATGCTCTGGCTCCCAAATGTTTAATCTCAGGGAAAAAGTATGGTTTAATAGAAAAAGTGCGCAAACCAAAACCCGTGAACTGATCCAAATGAAGGATATAATAACCAGCGGTCAACTGGTACAAAGACAAGACATATATAGACAAACAAACGACCCTCAGGTGAGACGGATCGCGGGCTCTGCCCACCTGAGGGACGAACACAACACCAACAAAAACTACGACAACTGCCGCTGTGGACGGAGGCGACCAGTAGGGGGGCGCTGTACCGTGACAGACCCCCCCACCTAGCCACACTCCCCTCCACTGGGTGTGTGGCACACAGCGGCAGCACACAAAACATGAAGGGGCAGGAAGGCAGGGACAAGGCTGTGTGTGCAGGTTATCTCCCTGAGGCGTGGCTACGTCACCTCCCGGACCGACCTACCTCCTCCCGGAGCTGACCCCTGCTTTCTGCTAGGGGTCACCCCAGCCTCTTGGGGAGTCAGCCCCAGCCGGGGCCTCTCATTACTAGGTGGACTCCTCAACCCAACCCAGGAGCGCCAGAGACAGAGGCCCAGAGCACCCCTATCGCAGGCTGGGGAACAGCCTCAAGGGCCTCCTGGTCACCCTGAGCAGGAGGGAGGATCTTCATCTTCAGCGGGAGCTCTTCAGACCGGTGCCCCATGGTCCCCAAACATCTGGGGGCCCTAGCCCTCTAGGGAGGGGCTCTTTAAGACCGGGCTCCGGTCACCCCAAAACATAAGGGGGCTCCTGCCAGGTGGAGACCCCCACAAGGTCCAGGAACACTACGATCCACAGCCAGGGAGAAGCACCTGCACACAAAGCACACACACACCAACACAAAACACACATGCACACTCACCCTGATCTCCCTACCATGGGGGAGGGGTCTCCATTCTAACTCAGGAGAACCCCCCACTTACCTGGTCAGGGCCTCCCTCGGGAGCGACGCCGGAACCACAGCTGGTCCCCCCCACAACACACATTTAAGGGGAGGAGCATGTGTAGAATTACATTGAACAAAGCACACGCACGCTAGGACAAAACACACACGCAAAGACAAGACAAACAAAGAAAAAAAAACAGTGTACAACTAAAAAACAGATGAGACCACACATGCGTGCTCCGCACACAAAATAGTGACGCGCCGCTCAGGTTCGCAGTCGCTTCCCCACATAGAACACAAGACGAAACGGGGAGCAAGGCAACTGTGATGAGCGGCGACCGCGTCACACACAAAACATTTAACATTAAACACAACGAGCACGCACACTGATCCATACATCTGTTCACCCGTACATGTAACAATCAACCACACAACAAGAGCTTTCCCAGGGAAGACAGCCCTGGTCCTTGCCGTGCCAAACACACAACACATAAGCACGGCGGAACTCTTCACACAAACACCACGCAGACAAACACTTACCACGAGACATGACCATGAACGAAGGAGAAAATAAAGGAGACTGGCAGCTTCCGAAAGTGGCTGGTTATTCTGTGACGGGCAGGGTGAGCGAAATAAAATGGAAGCGATCACGCCAAGTCTCAGGGAAAATAGATGATTTAATAGAGAAAGTGCGCAAACCAAAAACCTGTGACATGATCCAAATTAAGGATATAATGACCAGCGGTCAACTGGTACAAAGACAAGACGTATATAGACAAACAAACGACCCTCAGGTGAGACGGATCGTGGGCTTTGCCCACCTGAGGGACAAACACAACACCAACAAAAACAATGACAAGTGCCACTGTGGACGGAGGCGACCAGTAGGGGGCCGCCATACCGTGACACAATATATAAGGTAGATAATAATAATAAAAACAAAACAAAAATGTATGATATTGAAAAATATAATAATCTTATGATATAATGACAACTAACGCATTGGCTCACCGGGGAAATCCCCGGTAGTAATGTATGCAATAGGGCTGGACCCGAATATTCGGATATTCGGATATTCGGTCATTGAGTAGGTATTCGGTTTTTAATTTTGGTATTCGGATATTCGTGTTTTTTTTTCTTAGCTCCGCCTCACTCTAACGTTACAGTTCCGTTCAGGTTAATGGCGGTATATGAGAGGCAAAATGCATTAGGTATTAGGTATTTTTAATGTGTGTGCTCCGTTATTAAATTTGGCGTTTGTTTAGGCTTCCCTGTAATCTATAATAATTTAATATTGATTTCTTTTGAAGTTATTAAATGTTTGTTGTTTACAGAATGTTTCTCCCCACGTCTCATGTCTTTTTTGTGTTTCCCCCCGGATTTTTTCGCTGCGCACATCGGCCCAGTGTCCGCGGCGGCTGCTCCGCTGCGCAAGCCGGCCCAGTGAATAGCTGTGTTTTTGTGTTTTAGTACTTGGGTTATACTTGAAACAAAAAAAATCGTTTGTCCAGAAAGTATTTTATATTCTTAAACATTGTTAATTATATTACAGTGGACGAAAGTCATTGTAAACTGTGTTGTTGTTGGCCGATTTCAGTTTAATGATGTGCAGTGCGTAGCTAAATAGCTGTTTTTTGTGGTTTTGCACTTAAGCGGGAGGGGGGGCATAACACTCGTGACGGAGTTCAGCGCTATTTTCAATATTTTCAATAGCGCTGAAATAAATCCTCCGGTTTAAAATGAATTCTCCCGTCAAAATTAAGAAATATTTTTAACAATTCTGGGTCCGGATGGGATGGCATTTGGGTCCGTATACAGTTAATCAGGAATGAGATTGGGTCCGGACATGACTGCGTTCGGGTCCGGATCAAGACCGCGGTCCGCCAGTTGCCGACCCCTGGTTTAGAAACTATTTTATATTCTTAATATAATCCGTTTTTAATCAGTCTTATTTAAAAACGAAGCTTCGGATATTCGCTTCGAAACAGTGCCGAATATCCGGAGCTCAAAAAACGCTATTCGGGCCAGCCCTAGTATGCAAGTCTGCCCCTGATGGCATTCACATCACCACATTGTAAATAAAATTTCATATATCTATTAAAGTCCAAGGGAGTTTTACCTCTCATGTCCATCGTTCTCAGTCTCCTTAATTCAAATACAATCTGCTTAAAAACCGTCTCTGCAGAACACATCATGTTTTCCATATCTTCATATTTACTACACACCCAACCAACCAGTAAACCTTTTTTACATTCTTGGATAACATTTTATCAAATATACTATACATAACACATTTCCTGACACCGCCCCACTTGATACGAGTCCCATATAACCTTTCCCATTTATCCACAGTTCTGTGACATTCAAATAACAGATGTTCAATAGTTTCAATAGTAATTTAAATCAACACTTGCTCCCAAATGATCAGATATGAAAGATATTCAGTTTTATATCATATTACTCTTGTTCCTTCTGTAGATCTAGTATAATACACCCTGTCAATACTCGTCATATATAAAGTAGGATAGGGTTATTTTAACTTGGTCATCAAGCCATCTTGACAGGTTTATTATTGCCCCCCAATAAAACTTTATGACCCCTTCCCCTTATCGTGCTTTGTACATTGTGAGCATGAGATCTAATTGTAATTGTTTAGATTATTATCAGGAGCCCCTAAATCAGGCGTACTCAACTAAATTTGTCCGTGGTCCAATTTTGGCAGATACCTGTGACCTGAGGTCCGGTGCGGCGGGGGTGGCGAACGTAAGTTGTTGGGGAGGGGGGTGGGGTGGGTTGGCGAACGTAACACTCGTGACGGAGTGTTTTTTCAATAGCCCTGAAATAAATGCTACGGGAGCATTTAATTTAAATGTTTTTACATTTTCATTCTGTTCTGAGTTGAACCGGAGATTTTCCTAATCCTCTTAGCGGCATTTTATTCGTTAAAAACGACTAGCGACAAATCGAGCTTCAATTTCTGGTGGTTTTTGTTGTAGCTGCTTGTGTTTGGAGACTGACTTCTATCACTCAAGCCAAAATTGAGCTTCCCCTCCTTGAAAGACCAGCATCCGTCACTGTGTGTGAGTGAGGGTACGTGTCTGTGTGTGTGTGTCACATAGAGTATAAATATTTTTAGAGAAATAAAGTTTAATTACCTTAAAATATTTACAACCTAAAAAGTCTCGTGGGAATCAGCAGTGATCTTAATCAACTGATTTCATGCTGGTAGACCACCCCTCCAAACAGCTTTAAACGTATTAAAAGGTGCTCAGAGAACGCAGAGTGTACACTTTAACCCTTATATGGTCCAAGGGTCTGTGGGACCCATTTTGAAAAAATCAGCTTAAAAAAATTCTACAATTTTTTTTTTTTCAAACTGAGATTCATTGGTCCTTGGCTCATTTTCCGTGAGCAACATAAGTCAGAAAATATTTTCAATGACCACCCCCCCGTACCCCCCCCTTCACATTTGTATTACATACAGGGTCCAGGGTCCACTGGGCCCTGGGCTAGTCAAAGTGGGCAATCAACATTGGGTTGGGTAGTTGATAGTCGTCTGTATGACTTTAAAGGATATACAAACAAAGGACAGAGGTGTTTGGCATGCAAGGGTGGGCAACCATCAACACTTTTGATGGTTGTCACATCAGGGGTTGATTGCATATTGTCAGACAGTGGACGAAGAATCTCTATAGAGACAAAGGGGTGAGATCTGAAAGAAGCATCTTTTCTCTCAGCCCTCATTATCCCTCCCTCCTCTCTGGACCTGTATGTTTGTGTATGTATGTGTGTGTATGTGTGTGTGTGTGTGTGTATGTGTGTGTTTGTGTGTGTTTCACCCAATCATGGGGACATGATGCTAAAAATGCTAAAAATGCTATAAAAGATGGCAAAGCAATTCTCAGTTCAGACTGCCTTACAGCTGATATTGGAAGAGACAGAGGATTTTGATGATGATTCAGAAGAGGAAATTTCAGGATCACATTTCTGAAATATCAGAGTCTGATACTGATAATGAAAAGGAGGATGAGCAGCAGCCAGCTCCGTTAGCACCAGCCCGTGAGCAGCTAGCCATAGGACCAGCCTGTCAGCCAGCATGATTTATGATTGATTTCCTTATTGTGTTACATTTTAATAAAAAAGTAACTAATAAATAAATAAGAGAGCAAACTAATTTAACATATGTATTGTTTATTTTACTTGCAATTGGGCTGAATCTGCTGATTATTTTAACAAAAATTGCAATGGGTCCCCCACACCCAGCTGGACCCCAAGAATGTAGACCACGCCTGGATCTCATCAGGGTTAACCAACGAGCCAAAATAACCGGATAGTTAAAAAATGTCAAACTGCCCAGGAGCACCACGAAAATCTGTGGAGTTTAGCTGTAGAACGGGGGTTGCGGCCTCTGTATCCCAAATCTGGTCTCTGCCTGATGGACGTCTAGCCGGATCTTTTTTTCGATATTGAGAACCACAACGTTAGGCTATTTACAGCCTCGTCACACCCCGATCTAACATGGCTGTGCACGAATCAGATGTTAACTTTTGACCGAGGTAGTTGGATTTTATTTAGAAAATGGTGCTCTTAGCGTGAGTTTGTTTATGAAAATTATAATTTGCCTAACCCCTGTGACGAGACATATAGTTGGGTAAGTGCAGAACACCCTCGGTGGACTTTTACAATTAAAGCGACAGCGATCTGCGGTGTGGAAATGAATTTACAATGCTATGTGGTTGAGATCTCTGAAGGAAACACCACAAGGGTTGACTTTGGACGTTGCAACTGGTACGAGTTACAGAGTTATTTTTATAAAATAGATAGCTTGTTTCGACAAGCCAAAGATATCTGATATCAGAAGAAATCTTTTTGACGCGTTTGAGGCGGACATACCACACCCCTCTACCGTGGTCAAAGACAGCCAATGAACGCTTACTCTGCCCCGACCCGCCCACAGCTCCGCCTACGAACTCTCCCTCGCTCTGGGTTTAAAACGGTACTCCCGATCCCCGAGGCATCGCTAAAGGCTACGCTCTCATTGTTTTTCCGCTAAACAATACAAGACATTACAACATGGCTTTCAACAATACCTTCGTGCAATCCGCAGACGTCTTTGACCCTAAAGATGACGCCGAAATGGCTGTGCGTGTGGACACCTACGAGCGAATGTCATTGAATGACAACGCCGGAGGCTCGGACGGCATAGACGGCTGCATCACCGCGCCGATCCTCAACATCATTTGTGCGGTAACCGGAGAACTGTTGGGTCAGATTATAGCTTCTGACCTGAAAGAAAACTGCCACGGGTGCGCGATTGATCACCCGAGCCAACGCCAGCATGCTTGTCTACAGGATACTGATGACTTCAACCTGGCAAACAAAGCGCCAAAGTTATTTATCTGACTCTTTAAACCGTGGTTTAATAAGGTTGTGGTGAGGGCTCTCAGATTTTGCGGCGTCGTCGCGATCCCATCAGCGCAGAAGCTACAAGGAGCGGCGGAAACTTTCGTTACAGACCTGAGCGGAGAGAGAAACATTTCGGACTCAGTGAGAGACATTCATGAAAAAAATCCCACGATCTGTACAGATGAATTGTATGCCGATGTAACCGACTTTTGGCGGGTTCACGAGACTCTGAATACGCCGGGTAACCATGTTTGGAGTTCTTTGCCTATAGCCGCTAATGTTATTCTGACCAGAAAAATGTAATGTAATGATGTGTGTTTTTTAAATGCTTTTAATATGTATATTTTCAGTGTGGTGTTTCAATAAATAAACGATTTTGGTAACCTTGTGGTCATTGTCTATTTAGATATGTACCATGACTGAGCGGCTGTTTAAAAATATTTACTACGACCCCGCTTTGTCGGGGTCTTATGGGGGTGTTGAAAATCTAAAAAGAGCCGTTATTGATAAAATTGGTAAACGCGTTGACGGTAAGCGAGTTAAAAGATGGTTAATGGAACAGGATTCTTATACGCTACATAAGCCGGTTAAGACTAAATTAAAAACAAAGAGTGTTTGTTCTCAATATCGTTGCGCAATGGCAAATAGATTTGGTTGATATGAGCGCGGTAGCGGAGCATAATGACGGCATGAAATTCATGATAACATGCATAGATATTTTATCAAAATATGCATGGGTTCATGTAATTAAAAATAAGACCGGTGTCGAGGTAACCAATGCTTTCAATTCAATTTTAAATGAAGGAAGAAAACCGGGAAAGCTTCAAACTGACTGTGGCAAAGAATTATTTAAGGCTTAGAAAGTGCTTTGCATCTGTTCGCAGAATGCATCCAAAATAGTAGCATATGTGGACAGGTGTAATTGGAGAGAATCACACAAACCAGACAGTTTCAAAAATGTATGTGGGGCTTTTATGTCCCACCTGCTCCCAAAAGGAAAAACAGCATTAAATTTGTTTGAATTTGGATACTTTGAAAAATAATTGTAACACTAAACAAATGCTTTAGTAACAGTCTGTAACGGATTTATTCTAAATAAGTGAACCCAAGAGCCCGGCCACAGAGAAAAGACATCTGAGACCTCCACCAAAACTATGCGGGAAAAGATACCAAAGAAAAACACGGTACGGGAAAACCAAGGGAAAACGATCGCGGTAACCTCTCACGACAAATGAATCGAAAAATAAACACAGGACGCCAGGGGTAGTAGCTGGCTCTCATACCTGAGAGATAACAAACAGAAACCCATTTCCAAAATAATAATTTAAAAAACTTGACAGAGAATATACAGTGAAGGGAAAACCTCAAAAGACCAATCAATGACTTCTATGTCCATAACTGAAAATTCAGGACTTATATAAGCTTATTAGTCATGGAAGAAAAGATAACAGTAGTGGACTATTCCAATAATAAAACGTTGAATAGACACCACTCATTTCACATTCAAAATACAGTAATATCATAAGTGCAAGACATATTTTGAAAATAATAAACAAAATAAGATTGTTCAATACCATCTTGCTTACATTCAAAATTGCTGTCAGCCTGTCTAACGGAAGGACACGCACACCGGTGGGCAGTGCTGTCTCCCTTCTAAAGCAAACAAAGGTACATCTATGTCAATAAAACTCATTTTTACATTTTTACCACATGAATGACTGAAAACACTTGCATGGTCATGCTACTTCATACACCGGGGATGGGCAACTGGCGGCCCAAATAGATCAATAATAATTTAATAATTAAAAGAAAAAAAAACGATAGAGCAGGACTTTTTTGTTCTTGTCACGTAGGGCTACGCCCCCCTCTCCCGTGTCGGTGTTGTTCCTTGCCCGGTTATCCCGCCCTGCGTGTGTGTTGTCCTGGTTTCCCTCTGTCTGCCACGCCAGTGTCGTCGTTGTGTTCAGTTGTCTCTAGTTTAGTCCTGTGTACTTGTATCTCTGCGTTTCGCCCGTTGTCGGTTATTTGTGGTTTGTTCGGTTTTGTGGATTATCTCTGTCATCGCTGTTCTGGTATTTTCCGTCTCCCTTGTGTTTCTGTTACGACTCCTGCCTGTCCTGTTGACCACTTGGACGGCTCTCCCGTTTTGACCCGTGCCTGTACAAACAACTTCGCCTATGGAATTCCACTTATTAAATCTCGCTCTTCTCAGCGTTTGTGTCTGCCTCATCGCTCCGCAGCGCGCTACGCGTTACACTTCTTTGATATGAAGTTCAAATTCAGTTCAAATTCCTTTTTGCACTTTTTTATTAAGCAAATGTTTTGTCTTTGTTGCTTATTAAGGACATGTTAATGCATTTATATGCAGAAAATAGATGTATGTTGGTGCAATAAACATACAGATCTGAATTCATTTAAAATGTGTTCTTATTGAGAATAATTTGTAGTGTCTTTCATATCCAATTATTTGAAGTGCGTGGTCATGTGGCCCTCCAATATTAGTGCTGAAAACATTTTGGCCCCCTTTGTCATGGAAGTTGCCCATCCCTGTCATACACTGTATTGCCAAAAAAATTCACTCATCTTCCTTGACTCACATATGAGATTAAGTGATGTCCCATACCTACATATACCATACATATGACGTGGTTCCACCCTTCGTAGCTAGAACAGCTTCAACTCTTCTGGAAAGGCTGTCCACAAGTTTTAGGAGTGTGTTTATGGGGATTTTTGACCTTTTTTCCAGAAGCTCATTTGTGAGGTCATATACTGATATTGGATGAGAAGGCCTGGCTCTCAGTCTCCACTCTAATTAATCTCAAAGTTGTTCTTTCAGGTTGAGGTTCATCCACCCCAGACTCTGCCATCCATGTCTTTATGGACCTTGCTTTGTGTACTGGTGCACAGTCATGTTGCAAGAGAAAGGGGCCAGTTCCAAACTGTTCCCACAAAGTTGGGAGCATGGGATTTTCTTGGAATGCTGAAACGTTCAGAGTTCCTTTCACTGGAACTGTGAGGCCAAGCCCAGCTCCTGAAAAACAACCCCACACCATAATCACCCCTCTACCAAACTTTACACTTGGCACAATGCAATCAGACAAGTACCAATAAAATGTTTTAATCTAAAGAATAAATCTATATTAAGTTTTATCTTCCAAGAACGTATGGTAGCATAAGAACGCTTCATTATTTCCTTTTAGTACAAAACGAAGTAATACGTTAATATTTTGTGTACTAAGCCACCAAACCAGTACTATTAGGATCAGTATTTTTATTCAGTACTATTAAGATCAGATAATTTTTATAATATTAGTGTATAGGATGCGATTGGATCTCACCTGATGTTTAAAACGTGTTGATGTAGACCTATTTAATTCTATAATTATTAAATTCTCACTTTGACACAGCATGTTTCAGTCACAGTTTGGTCAAATTCAGTATGTATGAGAATTGAAGGTGTATCTCAGGGGTACTCAACTAAATTTGTCCGCGGTCCTATTTTGGCAGATACCTGTGACCTGAGGTCCGGTGCGGCGGGGGTGGCGAACAGGGGCGATTTTAGGATCTGGTCTTTAGGGGTGCCCAGCCCCCAGTGCTCACAGAGGCACAATACCAAAGTATTGCGCAGGTGCAGAGCAAGTTTTTTGCATAATATAATATTTAAAAAATGTGTTGAGCCAGGGGGTGCTGAGCAACCTCACGGTGGTGCTCTAGCACCACTAAAAATACCCTAGCCTCGCCCCTGGTGGCGAACGTAATAAATGAAATAAATGCTCCGGGTTTTTTTTGGTCCATATCCAGTTAATCAGGAATGAGATTGGGTCCGGACAGGACTGCGTTCGGGTCCGGATCCGGACCGCGGTCCGCCAGTTGAGTACCCCTGGTGTATCTAATCAACAAGCTCAGTGTCAACTGCGGGATATGCACCTACAATTGATCACATAATGAATGTTTTTATCAACATTTTACTTTCAAAACAAACATTTTTGAAATCCTATCACTAATATTTGCATGTTTAAAATTTGTACTCTTATGTGAAAGTACATTTCTAATTTAACTTAAAGTAAAGACTTGAGATTTTCTAAACACTTTCTAATGTTCTGTTTCAGGAAGTGAAATGGTGGAAGCTGAGAGAAGGGGTATTTATATAGTTGAATCCCCCTATGAGATCCACTTTACCAAAACCCCCCAGTTCTTCAAACCTGGATTGCCCTTTCATTTAATGGTACAGTAATGACACATTCATCTCTTATCATGCACCAATATTGTTTAAATGGTTAATAATCAATTAAATGTAAATGTATGAAAAATAATCCCTATGATGTCTATTCCGGAGACCAGTAAATTACCAATTGTAAGAATTTCTCCAGTGTAAAATGCTTAAAAGTTTGCCCATTGTTTGATCAAGGTCTTTTTATTGAACATTTTTGTCATATACAAAAAAATGTGCAAGCTCTAAAATGTGCTAAAGCACATTTGGACAAGCCAGCTTCATTTTGGAGTAAGGTGCTGTGTACTGATGAAACTAAATTTGAGTTATTTGGCCATAACAAGGGCCGTTATTGTAACCCAGGTTAGAGAGAGTTATTAGATGTTAAAATTAGATAAGGTACAGGAGTGGTGTGTTACCAGAGCGGAGCTCGGAGCGATCGTTTTCTGCATGGTCCTAGCGCTAGATTCATCGCTATTTAAATATTTATTTTTTTACCGTTAAAAAGTGGGAGGGGGACATGGATTCGTCGCTATTTAAAAAACTCTGGTGGATATCCAGCCCGTCCCGCAGACTTTTTTTTTATTATTAAATAATAAAATGTTATTTAATAATATGTGTTGCTCTTGGGTCTTGTTTACGTCTATGTATTTAATTCAATCTGGTGATTGTTGTTCATCTTTATTTGAGTCTACCCTTATGAGCTCGTCAATTTGTTCATTGCCTTTAAGTGCTATTGCTTTATATCTAAATAAATGTGTCTGTTAACCTTATACAGCAGAAATGTAAACAATTTCATTCATTTTGAGCGAATGGTACTAGCAGGCCCGTTGACAGTCTTGCTGGGGCCCGGGACAAGAAAGTTTCACACCCATGTCCAAATATGCCACACCCGGTACACACCCTTAGCCAACTAAGCTAACATGCTAACAATTTCCTTACACGAAACTGAGGAGCTACGACAAACAACAGCGTTGGACATCTTACAGAAAGACCAGAAAATTACAACGAAGTAATTTTGTTATATTATAAATGTTATGATATGATATTTATGTCCAATATAGTCTGACAGGCTAAGCTAAGTTAACGTAGCCAACTATGCTAGCATCCGATACGATACAGAGTACTCTAGCACTTAAATGCTCCAATACTGTTTATAATCTAATGTTTAGTATTAGATTATATATTTTGTACAAATTCTTGTATGAAAAATTGTCCATTTTTACTCACGAGTCCATTGTATCGCTTCGTAGCGGGTGTACAGTCTTACTTCCGGGTTGGCGTTGTATCCGAAAAATGCACATATATTCCATAAAAAGTAATCCTTTTATTTTCTGTGATGTTCAAAAGTATCCACAATCAAAATAAATAATGACCCCCCCCTTCACACCTCGCCGGGGAGAGGTGCTAACCACAATGGATCTACTATGTTAAGGTCTTAAATTAAAGCCTTATTAGTAAACAATATTTAGGTGACAAAACATTAAGTCATCTCACATCCATCATAAATATAATAAATATAATAATATATAATAATAAACCTCGTGATTGACTGCATGTAGACGGCTAAAACTCAGTAGGCATGTAGATGATATAGGACATTTTGAATTTATAGCTTTTGTTTGGAGATCAATGTTTAATATGTTTAATAACGCGATTTAGGAGCTGGGCCTGCAGGCAGGCCCACTAGGGGGCGCTTCTTGTATTGTTCCTGGCATTCCTCCAGATCTCCTCATTACAACAGCCAGAATAACTCAGTACTATGTCATATTTCAGCTGTTTGTTTTTGGAGATTAGCTGGATACTCTTTTATTGCCAAATACTTTATATAAATATTTCTAATAATTAGAATTTGTGTTAATTTTCCCTAGGACCTTAAAAGTAAATATGGAGTTCTATTAAAGTTTACAAATTATAGACTTAGCAGAGAACTGGAGAATATATGAAGAGTTTGGTTCCAAAACGTGATAAACGCCATTAAAAAAAAAATGAGTTAGAGCTAGAATCAGAATGGTATGTGACCATTCTTGAAAAGCCAATATTCAATTTTGATCAAAACGCCACATCCGCCGTGTAATACTGCCCTACTTTCTCTCTCTCTTTCCAAAATGCAACAAACGCCACTCCTGATTTCCCGCAGAACGCCACATCTCCACTCATCCAATCACAGCGCACCACCACATATGGAAACATCATAGAACGCGACCTGTTGAGCCGCCCGGCATTTCTTGTAGCTTACTTTGTTAAAATATATCTCGTTTTTCACTCTCAAAGTCCGCTAAAATGAACGGTTTTGATGGTATAGAGGAGCCTGTTCGTATAGCAGTTATACTATTTATGTTAATAGTTATACCATTTTACTATTTATGTCTGTAACGGGTGCAAGAGAGTCGAGGATGCAAAGACGAGGTGCGTTTAAAGGCTACGTTTATTGAGCTTGACGATTGACACACTCACGGCGTCTTGAAACAGCTGTCAATCACACTGAACAGTACACGCTCACGGCGCATCATAACACCAGTAGAACACACTAAACAGTACACGCTCACGGCGTGCTGACACGGTTTAACACACAACGAATGTCACGTTAAAGACGAGCACCAAACGATACAAACACACACACTATATACACGTAGCCTAACAAGCAACGCGTGAAACGCGTTAGTCTATCGAGACAAGTGAACACACACACACACACGGACGTACATACAAAGACACGGAGAACATTAACACACGCTCGAAGGGAGGGGTTCGGGGCTGTAGCGTGACAATGTCTTGTTCGTTAATGAAATGTTTTGAAATTTGTGTTTTTAGGCCCAATGGTCAAACTATTATATTAAGATGTACAATTTACAGTTATTTATTATCGTATTTTGCACATTTTCAGTCAAAAAAAATGTTCTATTGATGCCAAAGGATATACAAGACATTTTGAAAAAAAACATGGCATGGATTTATTGCGTTTTGCGAAAAAACGAATTGTTTTTTAAAAATAAATCTTTAAATATTAAAATCTTGATTTGATTTTTTTGTGTTTTTTTAACCTTAGTATGGTATTTGATAGTTTGAAACAGAAAACAGTGGTTTTTAGCCTACCACTTTCTTGCTAAAGAAAATACATTTTTACTCAAATTGATCAAAATGGATTTATAGCGTTTTTGAACCAAACTCTTCATGTTATTTATGTATTATGTGGATGATTATTAAGTTTTTAATTTTGGAAATCAATTAGATAATTATTTTATAATTATGATCATAATATTGTTATCATTATTGAATACATTTCTTGAGTAATTCTAAATGAAAACTCAGTATTAACCACATTATATTTTTTACTGTTATTTATTTATATATTCAGTGATTGTCACATCTGACTCTTGTTGTGTAACAGGTATATGTGACAAACCCTGACAGGACGCCAGCAGAAGACATTGAAATTTCGGCGACCCCAGGCAATTTGAAAACCAAGACAGGTCCGAATGGAGTGGCCCAGTTCACCATCAACACACCGCAAGCCAGTACAAGTCTAAGCTTTACTGTAAGATTCACTTTACAAACTTACTTGGAATTTCTTAGCTGGTCTGTGATATAATGACATGTTACAAGCATAAACTAAAAGGCTGAAGGTTGCAAACATGACGGACCCTAATCTTGATGATTTCTCTTCATGAACAATGTTTAAGGCTAAATGACAAATGTATATGCTACACTTTCATGATTGTAAAGGAAAACCTGATTAGCTTTAGATAATATTTAGATAATATTTTTCTTTATAAAAATCTGCATATTTCATTTTTAAAATATTTTATAAACTAATACACAGCACAACAATGGCAGGACACAGAAATATATTACTTTGAGAATCCTTAATATACAAATTCTGTAGTATATAGTAAGAAAGTACAGAATCTACACTATATTGCCAAAAGTATTTGCTCACCCATCCAAATGATCAGAATCAGGTGTCCAATCACTTCCATGGCCACAGGTGTACAACATTTACATTTATGGCATTTGGCAGACGCCCTTATCCAGAGCGACTTACATTTTTATCTCATTTTTATACAAGTGAGCAATTGAGGGTTAAGGGCCTTGCTCATGGGCACCTCAGTTATGGCCTCAGGTCTGGGGATCAAACCCACGACCCTCTGGTCACAAGACCAGTTCCCTAACCACCAGGCCATGACTGCCCCATAAAATTAAGGACCTAGGCATGCAGACTGTTTATACAAACATTTGTGAAAGAATGGGTCACTCTCAGGCAGTGGCGTGCACAGACATTTTGGGGGGCAAGTGCTGGGGGGGGGGTGAAGGGCACTTTTTAGCGCACGTGGAACACTTCATTATAAAAAAAATTACAAGCACATGTTGAATGAAATTTGACTTTTATTTGTCACATTCTCTAAACGTGAGTTTTCAATGGAAAAAAGTCACGCAGCCAACTGATATAATTTATATCCAATATACAGCCATGTCCTTCAGTTAACTTCTGTTTACCCTCCACTGTCTGCAGGCCTTGTTGCATATATTTTGCAATTGCAATTAGTAAATCAATATAGGCCTACAATTAAGACAGTAAAAGACCGTAAAGTACGAGAAGGAGTTATAGGCTACTGAGTGTTGTCATTACATGAATGCAGATGGGCATTTTTCACAGGTAATGGGGAACTTCCCGTTTCTTCTTTCACAAACGAACGTGTTAATTTATGTTGCCTAACAAAACCTATACAACAGAAAACTTTCAGCTTAATACATAGATTTGCAAACTCTACCTTAATTATTTGTATGTGGTCATCCTCACGTTATCCATCATTGATTTGGGCTAGAGCGACTAGTTTATCAGGTGACCAGTCGGCTAAAAATGCTTAGTTTGGTGCTGTATGAGACATTTTACTGCACAAGAAAATGATTTCACGTTGGGCTTAGAGGGCAAACAATACGATTTTACTTGATGTGTATGTGATCTGGCTGGTGGGGCACGGGAGAAGAAGTCTATCTGACCGTGTGTGTTGTGCTGAAGACGCTTCCTTCCACTCGCTGAAGTGAACTGCTGCTGCAGCGCATCTGGTGTTAAAGGAAGAGAGAGGTCGGGTGTGTGCGAGGTGGTGGCGCATTTCAGGGCATTGTTTTTAATCGCTCAGGTTTTCAAAAGATCATTTCAAACCGACCTCAGTAAAATGAAATAATAATAAAAAAAAAAAAATTAAAAAAAAACGAAGTTTCAAAAGGGCACTTTCGTTGATAAAGGGCAGAGTTGGTGGTGCTTTAGCATCACCTGATGTCTATGTGTGCACGCCACTGCTCTCAGGAGCTCAGTGAATTCCAACGTGGAACTTTGATAGGATGCCACTTCTGCAACAAATCCAGTCGTGAAACTCCAAAAAAACTCTAAAAATTCCACAGTCAACTCTCTGGATTATAACTGTCTGTATTATAGCTGAATTATAAGAAAATGAAAGTGTTTGGGAACGACAGCCACTCAGCCACAAAGGGGTAGGTCATGTTAACTGACAGAGTGGGGTCAGTGGGTGCATAAAGTGAAGTGCATAGTGCGAAGAGGTCACTAACTTTCTGCAGGGTCAGTCATTACAGACATCCAAACTTCATGTGGCCTTCAGATTAACTTAAGAACAGTGCACAGAGAGCTTCAGGTAATATGTTTCTATGGTCGAGCAGCCACATCCAATCCATATATCACCAACTGTAATGCAAAGCATTGGTTGCAGTGGTGTAAAGCATGCCAAGACTGGACTCTAAAGCAGTGGAGATGTGTTCTCTAGTGTGACTATTCGTGCTTCTCCTTCTGGCAATCTAATGGACGTGTCTGGGTTTGGCAGTTGCCAGGAGAACGGTACTTGTCTGACTGCATTGTGCCAAGTGTAAAGTTTGGTGGAGGGGGGATTATGGTGTGGGGTTGTTTTTCAGGAGCTGGGCTTGGCCCCTTAGTTCCAGTGAAAGGAACTCTGAATGCTTCAGCATATCAAGACATTTTGGACAATTCCATGCTCCCAACTTTGTGGGAACAGTTTGGAGCTGGCCCCTTCCTCTTCCAACATGACTGTGCACCAGTACACAATGCAAGGTCCATAAAGACATGGATGGCAGAGTTTGGTGTGGATGAACTTGATTGGCCTGCACAAAGTCCTGACCTCAACCCGATAGAACACCTTTGAGATTAATTAGATCGGAGACTGAGAGCCAGGCCTCCTTGTCCAACATCATTTGTGACCTCACAAATGTGCTTCTGGAAGAATGGTCAAAAATCCCCATAAACACACTCCTAAACCTTGTGGACAGCCTTCCCAGAAGAGTTGAAGAGGTGAACCAATGTCATATTGAACCTATGTATTAGGAATGGGGTCACTTAAGCTCGTATGTGAGTCAAGGAAGGTGAGCAAATAACTTTGGCAATGTATTGTATATTTTCTTGGGAAAAAATATTTTTTATTTATGTATACCATGTAAATCTTATTGATTCCTGCCTTTTATTGTTTAATACTAACATCTCAACTCAGTTTGATTTGTGGCTTCTATTGTAATTAGATGGTAAGAGCATGAAGCAGGAGCACATACATGCAGACTACACTCTCTACTACATGCAGACTACTACTAGAGTTCTTCTGATAGAGCACCAGCACCCTTCCTTACACACTTGAAACCTTGTGATAAATGTTCAGTTCAATTTGTTCTTCCAAAGGTGAAAACAGAAGTTGAGAGACTCACGAATGAAAGGCAAGCGAAGAAAACAATGACGGCCAAAGCTTACATTTCCGTCTCCGAACACTACCTACATTTAGACATACCTAGTGGGGAGCTAAAGCTGGGCAGTTCCTTCCACATAAAGCTGCATTTCGGAAGCAGGGGAGGAAATGAAGTCGTCACCTTATTGGTGAGTAATGCCCAGACATGCTCAGATGTTCTCTTCAGGAGCGATTGATCATGACTGATGATGTGCTTTTGCTGCTGAGGATTACATCATGCCACCTTTCCTCCCTTTGTAAACTAGATCCTAAGTAAAGGGCAAATCGTACATGCCCAGAGTGAAGCGAGGAATGGGAGCACCGTGTTTGCTGTGCCGATCGACATCACCAAGGAGATGCTCCCCTCGTTTCGGGTTGTGGCGTTTTATCGTGTTGGATCCTCTGAGATTGTGTCCGACTCAGTCTGGGTTGACTTAAAGGACTCTTGCATGGGAACGGTAAAACAAAAAAATTTGTTTCCTCTTATAATGAACTGCAATAAAGAAAAAACTGAGACGACAGTACAGCTTTAGAAACGCAATAAACAATAATATATGTACTAGATAACTTCTTAAGCAAAATAAGGTTCCACAGCTCCGTGTTCCTCGGAAGCGGAATATTTAAATGACACGCACAATGGCATCAGAGGAATGATTTTAAACTAGCTAGCGGTGGTATGCTAATGCTAGCTAGCATCGCCACAGTGGGCAGAAATGATCATAGTTAAGCCCGCCCAACTAAGAGGGAAGATATGATTGGTCCATTTTACTGTCATTTGAAACTGGTATTGCGCTGAATTATAACTGTCCTCTGTAACCTATAACCTCTGTAAATGAACAGCGGGACCACCAATCACCAACATTCTGCGGAGGCATCACAGTCCTGATAGTGGGAGACACAGGCTTACAGGCTTCCACTTAACTTAACCCCTCAAATTCCAACACAAATTGAATAGACACGGTTGAATCATTTGCTTATATTTTTGTAATTGTTTAGATGTCGATTGTCAAACTGTAAGTAGATAAAATAAAATGGGATAATTATATATATATATATATATATATATATATATATATATATATATATATTAGGGGTGGGACGTGATTTAAAAAATGTATCGAATTAATCGGAAGCTTTGTAATTAATTAATCGAAATTAATCGCATTTTAATCGCATTTCAGTATTTAACATGAGAAATATTAATTTAAGTTTGAATGATGAATGAATCAATGAACATAATCATAAACTTCAACATCTTGTTTATTTTTCCACCAGTCTACTACACAGACCAATAGATGAGTGCAGAAAACAGAGCAAACAGTTTTCAGAACACTGGAAATTCTAACCAAAAATGTTGTTTAATTTTGGGAGTTTTGCTCAGGATATTGGAAGAATTGAAGTAAATCAGAAGATGTTTTTAATAGGGTTGTCCCGATCCGATATTTGGATCGGATCGGCCGCCGATATTAGCAAAAAATGCGTATCGGTATCGGATCGGCAGACACGAGAAAATGCCGATCCAGACTCCCGATCCAGTTTTTTTAAGTCCGATCCCGGTTTTCCTGCGCACCCATTTAGATAATCCATTCCAGTTTTTGCTAGTGAGAGTAAAATCCGGTCCGCATTTTCCAGCACACCTTCAGCACACGAGCGTAGTTTCTGCCCCAATTTAGCTCCGTGGCATCTCGGACCGCCGTGTAAATTTGAAGTTATCGGTCAGTTGTGTGGGATTATTTTACCTTAAAGGATGACAAAGACGAAGAGGTAGAGTGCAACATATGCCACAGTAAAGTCAAGCGTTGTGGTAAAGCTGTAAGAACTTTTAATACCACCAATCTAATCAAGTATTTAGCGAAATACCACCATAAACAACATGACGAGTTTCTAATGAAAACCGAAGACAAAAAGAAAGGTCCTACACAACTAACACTGGCAGAAACGTTTGAATTGAAGGGAGTGTATAGATGGGGATGGAGCAGCAAAGTGTGGAGTAGCAGGCATTTTGCTTTTAATTAGTTTACGATATGTGCACGGATTTTTTTTTAAGCTTTGGTTTACACTTGTTCAAGAGCACTGATGGATGTTAATGTTAATAATAGACTATTTTCCACTCAGGTTGTGTGTTTTTTTTTTAAATATAATTTACAATATTATTTGCACTTGTGGCTTTTTAATCCTTGGTTTACTGATGCTATTTCTGTTTGTTATTTAATATTTTGTCTATTTTGAGTTTATTAATTGCTAAATAAACAGGTCAGTTTCTCCTTACCAACCATTGTGTATTATTCAAACACACCTAATTCAGCTGGCTACTTGTTATCAAGAGTAAAACGCTTTTCAACATGAGTTTGACAACAAAGTAAGTTGGCTAAATAACTTTAATACATGCTCGGATAGGCCGGTATCGGCCGATATCGGTATCGGATCGGAAGTGCAAATAAATATCGGTATCGGATCGGAAGTTCAAAAAGCTGGATCGGGACATCCCTAGTTTTTAATACCATTTGGTATATGATGGTATATTTTTCTTTAATTTCCCAGGCCTCTGCCACAGGCATCTCCATAGTGCCTAGAAGTGTCTTCTGCATGCTCAAAGCAAATGACTGGATCTTCCATTCATCCATCATCTATAATATGAGCTGTCACACCAAGATAATTCTTACTGTTACTAACAGAGGTCCAGTGATCCCCAGTCAGAGCCACATTTGTGGCGCTCTTCACAATAACCTGTTTTACTTCCCTTTCCTCATCATACAGCTGCTGGATTTTCTTCGACATTGTCTTTCTGGACGGTAGTTCGTAACTTGCAACAGTTGACGCAATGTGCAGGGCTTCTTGTAAGCCTTTATTTTCGACCACAGAGAGCGAACAACACTGCAAATAATGTGACGCGTCATGTATAAACGCGTGCGGAGTCGCGCGCTACGGTCACTCGCGAAAGTTTAATCCAGTCTTAATTAAGTTTAATCCAGTCTTAATGGTCCAATGAAGGTAATTTAAAAACCAGGACATTTTCTCATGAATATTCATTTCTTTTGTCCATATCAAGGCATTATAGGGAGTTTCACCACAAACAAAGAACAAAAATAATAATACCACTTTTGCAGACCCCATGGTCTTCAAACATTGTTCACATAGTATAATAAAGGAACAAGATACCAGAATATCAAGGCTTGCAGATCTCCATTTAATCAACAACTAAATTATGTATTTTGGTCTCACAGATTCATTCAGAACTACAAATAAGCACAATAAGAAATCATTAACTTTCCTGTCAGCAGTGAACATGAGGAAAAAGGGAACAACAGAAGGGAACAGAAGGGTCTATAGGCAGATGAGATTTGTTATCGCATTTGGACTCAGTAGGAGTCTTGGTGAACTACTCTCCTCCTCTGACTCCATCTCCTCCTCCGAGGAGAAGCAGCTCACCAAAAAAGTCTATAACAACAAATAAATATAGCAACACACTTTCTCCTCTGAGCTAGTCTCCATTTTACTAGTTATTTATTATCGAGTTGGATGGAGTTGATTTGTTTACATTTAATAAAATGAATGCAAGAAAGATGTTGTAGTCTTGTGTAACACATCTGCCCTTCTGTCACATGAAGCTTGAAGTTACAAAGGAGACAACTGACTCATATGAGCCTACTGATGAGATGAAGATAAAAATCACAGGGAATCCTAAGGCACATGTGAGCCTGGTAGCTGTGGATAAAGGCATCTACGTCCTCAACAAGAAGAACAGACTAACACAGAGCAAGGTCAGTAATTAGAAGCAAGCCTTGAAATCATCATTGTTGGTGTATGATTTCATGGTGAGTGAGACACACGGAATGAGAAATTTCATACTTGTTGAAATACTTACTGGGGTTTCACAATAAGATCTGGGACACTATTGAGGAGCACGATGTAGCCTGCACAGCTGGAAGTGGTAAAGACAGCATGGGGGTTTTCTACGACGCAGGTCTGCTGTTCATCTCAAACTCTGCAGGAAGCACCACAGACAGAAGAGGTATGGTATAGGGCAGTAGGACCCCCACTGGGCCACAGTGGTACTGGTACGGGGCCATTGACCAAACGTTTTTCTATTTTCAATTTTGCAAAGTAAAAATCATTCCAACATACACAGATATTTCAACAAAGGAAATTTCAAATGTGACAGTTATGTAACTTGTTTTCAAAACTAAAATGTTTACATTGAGCTCCTTGATTGGTCTGACATGGTACAGCTAGTCAAGTTAGTGCGTTGCTAAGTGAATATTTATTATGAGTCATGAGCTTTACAGGTCATGGTTCAATTATAAAACCCATTTAATTTTCTTATTTTTTAAATCTACTTTTCTTGGCACTGGTAAAGATTTCTCTTGTGGTCCTGTACAAACAAGACGGCGAAGGGATGTCACTGTATCACAGCTCAGAAGAACACTGGGTGAGTGTAACTGATCATTTGAATGGTGGGGATTTTCCCAATTCTGATTCCAGTGTGTCTCTTGCTCTAAAATGCCTGATTCAAGTTGATAATGGATTCAACAGTGATACACAAATACAATGAAGTGCAAGAAACCCTGGCAAATGTGTAACTGATCTGAACTTACTTTGGACTGAAAAATGACCATCAACATTGACTAAAATCTGTCTCGTTTAGTTTGTACATGAATATTTACTTGCTGTTGACTACATATGCAGTGGAAGCTTATAATGAGACACTGAAGCAATGCTGTGTGGATGGGATGGTGGAGAACCTGCTGGGCTACACCTGTGAGCGGAGAGCGGAATATGTGGAGGACGGACCAGAGTGCCGTGAAGCCTTCCTCCACTGCTGTAGTAAGCTGGCTAACCTCAAGGCAGAGGTAGTCCAAGAGGAGCTGCACCTTGCCAGAAGTAAGGCTCATCTGCAGCAACACTTACATCAGTGAAACTCTCAAAGACCTTAAGGTAAAATGTAAATATTGATGTGTATTTAAAACACTTTACCCTCTCAGTGCTTATATATATATATATATATATATATATATATATATATATATATATATATATATATATATATATATATATATATATATATATTAGGGGTGGGCATAGATAATTTTTTTTAATCTAGATTAATCTCACTGAAATCTTGAAATTAATCTAGATTAATCTAGATTAATCTATATTAAAATGGCTCATATGCGTGCTACCCAAGCAATGACTAAAAGTCAGTTTTTGAGATAGGGTTTCTTAATACAGAGGGTACATTAGACCAGGGGCTCGTCTCCTGTTTCCAAATGCATCAATGACTGCTTGAGGAAGCTGTTCTACTTTGATACTTGAAGAAAAAATACATGCTCAATAAAATGTAGGCTACTCGTGTTCAATGGTTTATTCAGTTAAACATGAATTTGTAAGCCTACATACTGTACATTAAAAGGGGTTGATAACATGTTTATTCAGCTAAACATGATATTTGAAATGTAAGCCAACATTTAGTACATTTAACCTCACGGACGTAATTTGTAATTACGTAATTTTTTTCAAAGGCCGGTTTTGGTCCTCTGCAGTTTTAACAGTTAAAAAGAAATATTTCAATAGCGACGAATCTAGCGCCAGGACCATGCAGAAACGACCGCTCCGAGCTCCGCTCTGTTAACACTTTACGTTCCTAAAAATGAATTTTCCATGAAGCAAACCTGGCGACTTCGTGGCTGCATCCATGTGTGTGTATATATATATATATATATATATATATATATATATATATATATATATATATATATATGTATATATACACTGCTCAAAACAAATTCACAAACAATTCACAGGTTGGAAAACTCGTTCTCGCCCCTACTGTGCAATTTGGTTAGGAATACAGCCGAGCTAAACTATCAAGTTGAAAGTCATCATCATAGTTTGCTTACCCATTTTGACCCAGTTCCCAATCCAACTTTAAGAATAGATTAACGGCGATAATTTTTATATTGCCCGATAAGAGTATCAAATTAACGACCGCCGTTAACGGCCCACCACTAATATATATATATATATATATATATATATATATATATATATATATATATATATATATATACACAGTGGGGAAAATAAGTATTTAGTCAGTCACCAATTGTGCAAGTTCTCCCACTTAAAAAGATGAGAGAGGCCGGTAATTGACATCATAGGTAGACCTCAACTATGAGAGACAAAATGTGAAAAAAAAATTGAGAAAATCATTTTGTCTGACTTTTAAAGAATTGATTTGCAAATAATGGTGGAAAATAAGTATTTGGTCAATAACAAAGTTTCATCTCAATACTTTGTTGTATATCCTCTGTTGGCAATGACAGAGGTCAAACGTTTTCTGTAAGTCTTCACAAGGTTGGCACACACTGTTGCTGGTATGTTGGCCCATTCCTCCATGCAGATCTCCTCACGTTTCATCTTCATTGCCCTTGCTGATGGAAGGAGGTTTGCACCCAAAATCTCACAATACATGGCCCCATTCATTCTTTCATGTACACGGACCAGTCGTCCTGGTCCCTTTGCAGAGAAACAGCCCCAAAGCATGATGTTGCCACCCCCATGCTTGACAGTTGGTATGGTGTTCTTTGGATGCAACTCAGCATTCACTGTCCTCCAAACATGACGAGTTGTGTTTTTACCAAATAGTTCTACTTTGGTTTCATCTGACCATATGACATTCTCCCAATACTCTTCTGGAACATCCAAATGCTCTCTAGCAAACTTCAGACGTGCTTGGCTTAAGCAGGGGGACACGTCTGGCACTGCAAGATCTGAGTCCCTGGCATTGTAGTGTGTTGCTGATGGTAGCTTTTGTAACGTTGGTCCCAGCTTTCTGCAGGTCATTCACTAGATCCCCCCTTGTGGTTCTGGGATTTTTCCTCACCGTTCTTGTGATCATTTTGACCCCACGGGCTGAGATCTTGCTTGGAGCCCCAGATCGAGGGAGATTAGTAGTGGTCTTGTAGGTCTTCCATTTTCTGATTATTGCTCCCACAGTAGATTTCTTCACACCAAGCTGCTTGCCTATTGCAGATTCAGTCTTCCCAGCCTACAATTCGGTTTCTGGTGTCCTCCGACAGCTCTTTCGTCTTCACCATAGTGGAGTTTGGAGTGTGACTGTTTGAGGTTGTGGGCAGGTGTCTTTTATACTGTTAACGACTTCAAATAGGTGCCATTAATACAGGTAATGAGTGGGGGAAAGAGGAGCCTCTTAAAAAAGAAGTTACAGGTCTGTGACAGCCAGAAATCTTGCTTGTTTGTAGGTGACCAAATACTTATTTTCCTCCATTATTTGCAAATAAATTCTTTAAAAATCAGACAAAATGATTTTCAAAATTTTTTTTCACATTTTGTCTCTCATAGTTGAGGTCTACCTATGATGTCAATTACCGGCCTCTCTCATCTTTTTAAGTGGGAGAACTTGCACAATTGGTGACTGACTAAATACTTATTTTCCCCACTGTGTATATATATATATAATATAATATATATTATATTATAATATATATTATATTATACCCCTAATATATAATATAATATATATATAAATATTAGGGGTGGGACGCGATTAAAAAAATTAATCGAATTAATTACAAGCGTTGTAATTAATTAATCGAAATTAATCGCATTTTAATCGCATTTCAATATTTAACATGAGAAATATTAATTTAAGTTTGAATGATGAATGAATCAATGAACATAAGCATAAACTTCAACATCTTGTTTATTTTTCCACCAGTCTACTACACAGACCAATAGATGAGTGCAGAAAACAAAAGCAAACAGTTTTCAGAACACTGGAAATTCTGACCAAAATGTTTAATTTTGGGAGCTTTGCTCATGATATTGGAAGAATAAGAAGAAGTGAAGTAAATCAGATGTTTTTTAATAGCATTTTAGATGGTAGACTTTTTCTTTAATTTCCCAGGCCTCTGCCACAGGCATAAAGTCCTCTACACAGGCATCTCCATAGTGCCTAGTGATCTTCTGCATGCTTAAAGCAAATGACTGGATCTTTCATTCGTCATCTATAATATGAGCTGTCACACCAAGATAATTCTTGTTGCTAACAGAGGTCCAGTGATCCCCAGTCAGAGCCACATTTGAGCACTCTTCACAATAACCAAATACTGTGATGGGTAAAGTATTGTAATGATCCTTAAGGGATTGTTGGGTTACTGTTTCTTTAAGTTAAGTTGTGTGTGCGAGTGGAAAAGTGCGCGAGGAGCGAGAATGAGAGAGAAGATTCGTTATTTTTCTTGAGTGAGTTCACTTGTATTAATGTTGAAATAAAAGAGACGAGTTGTCAACAGTAAACTGTCCTGGTAATTTAACCAACGTTACATATATAATTAGGGATGCACCGAAAATTCGGCCATCGAAATACTTTCATCACCGAAACAACACGGCCGAAACAATGTGTTGTGATGACGCAAGCAAAAATCGCCACCTGCATGCGCTTATTTGGATAAAGCTAGCAAAAATGGTGATGGCGCCAAGGCAAAGGACATTACACCAAAAATTATGGAACTCGTTGCCTTAGACGATCAGCCGTTCTCTGTCGTAGGGATTTCGTAGGCTAATAGAGCACATTGAGCCCCGTTATGTTTTGCCGAGCAGACGATTGTTTACCTGAGCTGTTTAAAATTGTTGCAACTCAACACGTTTTTATGAGAGAATTTATATTTATCTTTCAGGCCAGTCAGTTATAATTAAATTTAACTCGTATAAAATACATATATTTATCCTCTCAGATAAAAACGGTCTGCAAGCGAGTTAAATTTAATTAGTGGTCGGCCGTTGTCAGCGTTATCGCCGTTAACGGCCCACCACTAATTTTATTTTATAATATGCATTACTGTAATGCAGTGGTTCCCAAAGTGGGGGGCGCGCCCCCTAGGTGGGGCGCGGAGCTATTGCAGGGGGGGCGCGGAGCTTGAAAGTAAAACGTGCACATGTGTCAATATTAGGGATGCACCGATTAATATCTGAAACAATTCTAGATCATGTATTGGGGACAATGTGACCGATCCATAAAAACAGATCTATTCAGTCTAATTCTATGCTTGTATTGCTTGCTTTTTGGAGTTAGTTCAACCTTAATACTCGCGCTGGTGGTATTCCACTTAGTCCGTTTATTTGCTGGTTGACCAAAATAAACCTGGGCTCCAGCAATACTTCACTGTTCATACATGAACTGGTGAGTTGTCCAAAGCTCATTTAATGCGTTATTTACAGAAATAAAATAAAGAGCAGTGGTCTGACTCGGTCTACGGCAGAAAGCTAAAATAACAACAATATTCCATACGCGCGCTCAACTCGCTCCCTTAAAGAGACAGTTCTGGCCGTTACATGCTTTGTGCTCTGCGTGATGTCTGCGCTTGCAAACTAGCCGCATATGTATTGCTGTTTCTCTTATTTCATCTCCTTATTTATTTTAAATTATATTTAGAATTCTTGAACCATTTAAAAGGTTTCTTGAAGTTTATTTTTTCATGTTTGACCAAAGTTGTGAACCTATTGTTTTTGTAAGTTTTCAACACATACCTAGTCAATGTGTTGACTGGGGGGGGGCGCAAAAATATTCTCATCTACTAAAGGGGGGCACGGCAGAAAAAGTTTGGGAACCACTGCTGTAATGTCAGTGCTAAATAAATATTTTCAAATCAAATTTTGTAGTTGATTTATTCTTTGAATAGCAATGCCTTGATTTTAGTGAGGTTAGTAGCCATAAATCCAATGTTACTAATAATTGGCATAATGTAGGCTATTTCGGTGTTTCGGTTTTCGGCTTTCGGCCTTGGTTTCCTCATTTTCGGTTTTCGGTTTCGGCTAAGAATTTTCATTTCGGTGCATCCCTAATATATATATATATATTATACACACATACACACACTATTTTACATTTACAAAAAAAAAATTTAGTAGCAAATGATAAAATAAAAATAGAACATACTAAACCTTTTCTTCTTTTTTAAAAGATGAGGTCTTTGAACTTGATCCTGATGGTTTTGAAGAAGAAACGTCACGTTCAGTCTTCCCTGAGAGTTGGATGATGGATGATATACAGCTTCCTGCCTGCACAGATAATAAAAAATGGTCAGTGGAGTCTTTAACCAGTAGGAATGAGAAAATGAATGAGGAAAAGAGGCTGATGACTGATATTCAGTAAATATTCAGTATATTTGGAATTGGGTGGCAGTGCAGTGAAAAAAAGCCCTCTGCTCATTCCAGTAGCTACTAACATACTTGCACTCTGCATAGTGCAACTTGCAAGCTAACATACTCACACAGTGCATAGTACAACTTACACGCAGACATATTCAAGTAGAGCATACTCTATTTGATGTACTCAAATAGTACATGCTCAAATAGTGCAACTGCTTACTAAATTTTCCATGGATGTTAAGCATATTTTCCATTACCACAACACACCAGTGTTTCTAACTCCAATTACATCAGTGGGACACAGCTGTAACTCGAAGTTTTACTTTCACATTATCCACATGTTGGTAAGATGAAGTTCACCTTATAGACATCCACCTAACAAAACTATTAGGGTTAATGGTCTTGCAAATGTTGCAGCAAGTAACCATTAACATTCTTGAAAATTACATTTAATACATGTACAAGAAATAGTTAACAGAAAATTACTGTCATCATTCAGTGTGTGTCTTGGTTGGCCCTCCAGATATGCAAACAGTGAGGAAAATAATTAATTGAACACCCTTCAACTTTGTAAGTTCTCCCACTTAGAAATCATAAAGGGTTTATGTGCATAAAAACCACTCCGAAGCATGATGGGATAGTGGGACAGTAGGGATAGTGTTTGGGAAATGGCACTCATCATTCTTTGTCCTCCAAACACAGCGAGTGGAATTAAGACCAAAAAGTTCTATTTTGGTCTCATATGACCACAGAACTTTCTCCCATGACTCCTCTGGCTCATCCAAATGGTCATGAGCAAACTTAAGACAAGCCTGGACGTGTGCTGATTTCAGCAGGGGAACTTTCCGTGCCATGCATGACTTTTAAACTATGATGTTTTAGTGTATTACAGTAACCTTGGAAACAGAGGTGCCATCTCTGTTCAGTTCATTGACCAGCTCCTCCCATGTAGTTTTGGGCTGATTACTCACCTTTCTTAGGATCGTTACTATGTCACGAGGTGAGATCTTGCATGGAGCCCCAGTCTGAGGGAGAGTGACAGTCATGTTTAGCTTCTTGCATTCTCTAATAATTGCTCCAAAAGTTGATTTTTTTCAACAAGCTGCTTGACAATTGCACCGTAGCCCTTTTCAGCCTTGTGAAGGTCTACAATTTTGTCTCTGGAGTCTTTGAACAGCTCTTAGCCAGGGGTGCTCATTACGTCGAAGGAAGTGTCGGTCGATCGCGAAGGAATGTGCGTAGATCGCGTCACATAAAATAGTAGTAGATGAATCGCACATCTGCACTGACGGTTGTATTTTGATTGACATTCACGGCAGCCAATCTGCAATCCACTCAACAAATTACGTTCGCCCCCCCCCCCCCCCCCCCCCGCTCAACAAATTACGCTCGCCACCCCCCCCGCTCAACAAATTACGTTCGCCGACACCCCGGTAGATCTCTTTCTGACTTGGTCATCTTATAAGTAGCTCGCAAGCTGAAAACTGTGGGCACCCCTGGTCTTAGCCATCTTAGTAGTAGTAGGACAGGTGTCTTAATCAATCAAAATGTATTTATATAGCGCTTATTTATATAGCGCCAACAGTTGTTGTCACAAAGCAGCTTTACAAGTGTTCGAGTCCAAGCCCCCAGTGAGCAAGCCAAGGGCGACAGTGGCAAGGAAAAACTTTGAGAGGAACCAAGACTCAGGGGGGAAGCCATGCTCCTCTGGCCGATGCCGGTCACCATAACAACAAAATCTCATCTTGGTGTGTATTTATATGCATGAGTTCCCTATGTAATTCCTATTCAGTCCTAAACGTCTTGATGATTGGTAATAGTAGACAGAGCAGGGCAGAATTCGGGGCGGTGAGAGGGTCCAGGGCAGTGGGATTTTCCTTCATCAACACTGGTTAGTCAGGCAGTGTGTTGATCCTTCATCATAGCTGGTTGAGCAGGAGGTGGCTGGCCCAGGATGGATCTCAGGAAAAGCTCATCTCTCCTCGTCTCAGTATTTCTTGGGTAGGCGGGCAGCCATATGGAAAAATAAAACAGGGAAAATTAGCTCTGTATGGGATAATGTGCGGGTGACCACGTGCAGTGTCAGGATGACAGCACCAGCACCCCAGTTTACCATAAAACCCTTTGCCCATGAACCACTGGATGTGTACCTGATCTATGGGAGCACCTTAATTACCAAACGCTAAACTAAATAAGTAAGTTTTCAACCTAGACTTAAAGATTAAGACTGTCAGAATCCTGGACACATTCTGGAAGTTTATTCCATAGCTGGGGGGCCTTATAAGAAAAGGCTCTTCCACCTGCTGTTACCTTATTAATTGTTGAAACTAATAAGAGGCCAGCACCCTGTGATATTAGTGGACGTGGGGGTTCATAATAGGAAATAAGTTCCTGGAGGTAATCAGGAGCAAGCCCATGGAGTGCTTTATAAGTCAGTAGAAGAATTCAAATATCAATACGGAATTTAACTGGGAGCCAATGCAGGGCTGATAGGACTGGCCTGATATGATCGAATTTTCTAGTTCTAGTCAGAACTCTGGCTGCGGCATTTTGAACTATTTGAAGTTTATTTAGATTCCTATATGAGCATCCTGACAGTAATGAGTTACAGTAGTCTAATCTGGAGCTCACAAAGGCGTGTACCAATTTTTGGCTACTGAGCCAGATTTTTGGCTACTGAGCCAAGTGTAATGGGGTAATCTGCGAGATTTAACATTAGATCTGGTATTTTCTGTCTTGCAGCCTTTGGACCCAGAAGAAGAAGAACTTCTGTTTTGTCCCCATTAAGTTAGAGGAAGTTTAGCGACATCCAGCATTTAACATCTCTTACACGGGCCTCAATTGTTCCTAAACTGAGTTTGTCATCAGGTTTGGCTGATATGTAAAGTGTGAGTGTCATCTGCATAGCAGTGAAAGTTGTTTATAACTATGCCCAATGATAGCATATATATTGTAAATAATAGTGGTCCTAAGATAAATGATATGTCTGAAATGGGTGTATAATTAGATGTACAGTTGGATCAAGATTTGGTCTCTTGATCAAAGGTTTAATGACAGCATTTGGATTTGGGCATGTGACCTATTGTAATGGATGAGTTAACTTAAGTCACAACTGGTAATACCTCTTTTAGTAATTTTGAGGGAACTTTTGGGTCTAGTGTGCAGGTAATACAATTTAATGATGAAATTATTTTCTCGAATTTTGATTGTGGGAGTGGATGAAAAGCTTCAAGCTTTCCTCCTAATGTAAAATTTTGTTCAATATCGACCACACCAGATGACAGACCAGTTCCTATGAAAGGTTTTATATTTTGTCTAATATTCTCTATTTTATTATCAAATAAATCAATAAAGACATTATTAGTGCGGTTTCCTGGAATCTGAGGTTCAGCTCCTGCTTGATTTTTTGTAAGTTTAGGAATAGTACTAAAAAGAAATCTAGGATTGTTTTTATTATTCTCAATCAGTGAGGGTAAGTATGCTGAGCGTGCTTTAGTGAGTGCCCTTTGGTATTCAATAAGGCTATCCTTCCAGGTACAGTGGAATACTTCCAGCTTAGTAGATCGCCATTTCCAAAGTTTTGAGTTTGGTCAGTGTACCACAGGGCAAGCTTTTTAGATCTAACCTTTTTATATTTGAATAGAGCTATTATATCTAGAGCTGATCTGCAGATATTCTCTAAGCAGTCGGTTAGACTATCTAACTCCTCTGGATCCGTTGGCGAGTAGACTAAAGCAGTTAAATCAGGAAGGGTTTCAATTCATCATGCTGTTGAGGAATTTATCAGGCAATGCCGAGGAGACAAGATGGTATTTAGTTTAAGATGTAGCTCGAATTGGACTAGACAGTGGTTGGAGATTGCTGCAGTTTGCAGGAGTGTATTTATATTATCTACATTGATACCCAGCGTAAGAATTAAATCTAGGGTATGATTACGATAATGAGTAGGTCCTGTTACATTTTGTATAATGCCAACAGAGTTCAATATTGAAGTAAAGGCCCTTTTCAGCGGATCCACCGCCTTATCAAAATGTATGTTAAAGTCTCCTACCATTATTATCTTGTCACTGCATACCGCTAAATTTGCTGCCAAATCGCTGAAATCGTTTGTAATTCCCTTGTGGTCTGTACACATTAATCAGTGAGTGTAACGAATGGAACACGCAAGGAGAGATCCTGATGCGGAAGTGAGTGCTTTTTATTAAGATAATTCAGTACAGCAGGCCACGTAGACAGGGTACCCGCGGGTCCTTAAAAAGTCTTAAAATGTCTTAAATTTAGTTTTCCATATTCAAGGCCTAAAAATGTCTTAAAATGTCTGGAATTTTATGAGGGGAGGCATTAAATTATTATAAGTGTGTGTTGTTCAGTTGTTCTGGCGCGACGTGAACTTTGCCGAATCTAGCGCTAATGCAGAAAATAACCGCTCCAGGGTCCTAGTGCAAGATTCCTAGCGTTGGAGTATACGGCCTCAACAACGTCAACAATTTTCGTTCGCCAACCCCCCCCCCCCCCCCCCCCCCCCCCCCGTCAACAATTCTCAATTCTCGTTCGCCACCCCCCCCCCCCCCCCCCCCCCGTCAACGATGTGGAACACACCTGCATCCCCGGTAATAGTATTATTTTTTCTTGTGAGAGGTATTAAAAAGGTCTTAAAAGTCATTGAATTTGAGATTTAAAAATGTGCAGATACCCTGGTAGAGCACACAGCGGTGTTATGCTGGTGTAGGGCTATAGTGGAGTAGCGGTGGTCAGAACGGTCCGAGGTCGAGAGGCGAGGGCAGAGTTCGGGAGGTATCCAGGGGTCGGGCGGGAGACGTGGTCTAGGGGGCAAGCAGAGTTCGGTACACAGGCAGACAGACCGGAGAAAAGGCTTGGTATGCAACAACATGGAGGCAATACTTCACAACCAGGAAGTGTAGTTCTGGTGCTTAAGTATGTATGGAATGTGGGCGTGGTGGTGAAACAGGTGAACTTGATATGTCATCGGCTATTCCTGACATTACCCCCCCACAACGGAGCGTCTCTAGACGCTCCACGCCTCGAAGGTGGCCGGCCACGACCCCGGGGGGCAGGGAAATGTGGGTGTACAGCATGAAAGTCGGCAATGAGCGACGGGCAGAGGACATCGCGAGCGGATACCCAGGCCCGTTCCTCGGGACCATATCCCTCCCAATCGACAAGATACTGGAGACCTCCACGTCGACGTCGTGATTCCAGTAATTCCCGTACAATGTAAGCAGGTCTACCGTCAATGTCCAGAGGTACCGGGGGGCGGTCCTGTAACGGGGATACTGACATGGGGCTGTAATGGACAGGTTTCAGGAGGGAGACGTGGAAGACGGGATGAATGCGGTATTGGGGGGGTAGCAAGAGTTTATAGGTGACTGCATTTACCCTGCAAAGGATCTTGAAAGGTCCGATGTATCGGGGCTTGAGCTTGTGGCAAGGTTGGCGGAGGTTGAGGTTGCGGGTGGACAGCCACACTCGCTGACCGGGATGATAGATGAGAGCGGGGAGACGACAGCGGTCAGCATTCATACGGCGGGTGTAGAGCGTGCGCGAGCTCCCAGGCACGGGCACTATTCTTTAGCCAGTCGTCTAGAGCGGGAACATCAGCGGGGGTTTTATCCCAAGGAAAGAACGGAGGCTGGTAACCGTATACACATTGGAAAGGGGTTAGTTTGGTGGACGAATGAATGATGGAGTTTTGTGCGTATTCGGCCCAGGGGATACAGTTGTGATCAAATTTATTCAACCCCCACTGAAATAAAGTGTTTTGGCCAGTTTGACATTGATTTTGATTATTTACAATTATATCAAAGAGGCACTTATAAATTAGACAAACATAACATAATATTTATGATGGAATAACCACAAATGTCTTTACTGTGCTCACATCATTATCAGTTTTATTCAACCCCCTAGTGACATTATTTTTTAGTACTTAGTACAACATCCTTTTCCAGTTATGACAGCTTTCAAGCGTGAAGCATAGCTTGACACAAGTGTCTTGCAGCGACCTATGGGTATCTTAGCCCATTCTTCATGGGCAAAAGCCTCCAGTTCAGTCACATTCTTAGGCTTGCGCACTGCAACTGCCTTCTTTAGGTCCCACCAGAGGTTCTCAATTGGATTTAAGTCTGGTGATTGCGATGGCCACTCTAGAATGTTCCAGCCTTTCATGTTCAACCATGCTCTAGTGGACTTGGATGTGTGCTTCGGATCATTGTCCTGTTGGAAGGTCCAACGTCTCCCAAGCCGCAGGTTTGTGACTGACTCCATCACATTTTCCTCCAAGATCTCCTGGTACTGAAGGGAATTCATGGTACCCTGCACACGTTGAAGCTTTCCTGTACCATTAGAAGCAAAACAGCCCCAAAGCATAATTGACCCCCCGCCATGCTTCACAGTAGGCAAGGTGTTCTTTTGTTCATAAGCCTGGTTCTTCCTTCTCCAAACATAGCGCTGGTCCATTGTCCCAAACAGTTTCATCTGACCACAGTACACTGTTCCAAAACCTTTGTGGCTTGTCCACATGACTTTTGGCATACTGCAGTCGACTTTTCTTGTTCTTTGGAGTCAGCAAGGGGGTGCGTCTGGGCGTTCTGGCATGGAGGTCTTCGTTATGCAGTGCGCGCCTTATTGTCTGAGCTGAAACTTCAGTGCCCACATCTGACAGGTCTTTTTTCAGTTCCTTAGCAGTCACGCGGGGATTTTTCTCCACATTACGCTTCAGGTAGCGCACAGCAGTCGCGGTCAGGATCTTCTTTCTGCCACGACCAGGTAACGTTTCCACTGTGCCCTTTAACTTGAACTTGCGAATGATACTTGCGATAGTGTCTCTTGGAATATTTAACAACTTCGCAATCTTTTTATATCCATTGCCATTCTTGTGAAGAGCAATAACCTCTTCTCTTGTCTTCTGGGACCATTCTCTTGCCTTCACCATGCTTGGAAACACACCAGTAGATGTCTAGAAGGAGCTGAGTATCACAGTCCTTTTAAATCTGCCTAATTGGTGCTTATCATGCTTGATTGCTGCTCGTTGACATCCACAGATGTTTTCAATACCTGATGGAAAACACTGGAATGAACCTCTGTTCTTAGGAGTGGTAGTCGTAAAAGGGTTGAATAATTGTGTCAATGAAGAAATCACAAAAAGGCCATTTAATACTTTATGATAAAAAAAATTGATGCTATCTTAGTTGCATTTAGTTCTTTAACAAGTCCTTGTAAGATTTCATTATGAACACAATTACAAATGTGCACTGAATTCCATAAAACCCTTCGCAGCATTGGGGGTTGAATACATTTGATCACAACTGTATGTGTGTGTGGAGTGGGTATGAGAGAGATGTGTGTGTGTGGAGTGGGTGTGAGAGAGATGTATGTATGTGTATGTCTGTGAGGTGTGTGTGTGTGGAGTAGGTATAAGAGATGTATATGTGTGTGTGGTGTATATGTGTGTGACTGTGTGGAGTGGGTTTGAGAGAGATGTATGTATGTGTGCATGGTGTGTGGGGTGAGGGGGTAGAAACATTCAAAAATAACTGTCACTCTCACTTCTTCTCTGAGTGGAGAAGCCTTGTTTAATCTGATTTGCACCCTCCGAACAAACGGTCATACTTCGCGACATATTTAACTTATCTCTTAACCGAATATATTGTGTGAGAGAGGACCCATTGCTGATGGTTTTGATGTAATTGTGTGTGGTTTGACCCAATACTGTCTGATTTATGACAAGAGGCACAGAGGCAAATTGTGAAAAAGCCAACTCTGATTTTGAGAAATTGACATGGTAGCCAATGGGGCAGTTTTCTGTGCCTATGGCCAAACATATATAATCATTTGATCGATTAGTTTTAGAGTTATGAGCATATCTCGGCGTGCCAGAGAAGACAAGTTTCTCTACCATTTAAAATGGAGCTTCTAGGTAAATGTTTAAGGATTTTACAGCAGTTTATCCAGGAGATTTTAAAATAAATTTTCATGACAGCACACACTCTAACTTGCAGTTATAATTTGAAATTCTGAACATTCCACCATTCATTCCTATGGGAAGTTTTAAAATTTTAAACCTAAATTTATTTAAAAATTACAAAGCCAATCGACTGTAAAAATCTGAGTCGAGGCCTTCGAAACGCAGTTTGAACGGAGTCTGTACGTCCAGCGGTTCCGGCTGTAATTGAAGAAATGTGTGGAAGAAGAAGTATGAGGGATAACAATATAGGATTTTTCAAGCCCTTTAATTAGATAACAACATAAGTATTAATAGTAAACAAATTAACTAAACTACGTGCATTGCTTTACAGCATGGGAACCTGACATATTGTCACCCTAATCCAGCTGTGCCCATCTTGCAGCTGTATTTCTATGGTGGAGACCTCAGGGCAGATTTCAGACTCTCTTTCATCTCACTCATCAATGCACTGAGGCAGGAAACTGATCATGGGTGGAGAAGGGACATCATGCTGTTAATGTTCCTATACTGCCTAGCACAGGCAGGATGCAATCGCATGGTCTCATGAGCGTTTGCCATCCCAAAGTCATCTGTGCATAACGGAGTCAGTGGGATCATGAGGAGGGTCATCACCTTTCCTTCTGACTATGAACTGGAGGAGGTAGGAGCAGGATTTGGCTGGATCTGCATCTTTCAGGGTGGCATAGATGGGTGCCACATCCGACTAAAACCCCCCATCTGTCAGCACATAGTTTTATTTGATCCAGCTATAAGCCATCTGTGACCACCAGAGAAAATGTATAGATATTTTTGTTGGGTATCCTGGGTCTGATCATGATGCAAGGATATTAAAGAACAGCCCTGTGTATAAAGAGATACAGATACCTGTGACCTGAGGTCCGGTGCGGCGGGGGTGGCGAACGTAAGTTGTTGAGTGGGGGGGGGGGGGCGAATGTGAGTTGTTGAGCGGGGGTGGCAAACGTAACACTCGTGACGGAGTTCGGGTCCGGATCGGGACCGCGGTCCGCCAGTTGAGTACCCCTGCCCTATACCCACCTGCAGGCAGGTGCATCCTTGGGGGTGGGGGCTATCCATGCATGAGTGCTCCGATCCAGCTCCTGACACCTTATCAAGAGCCTGTGCAGAACCCTTTGCAGGCTCGCTTTTACAGCAAGCTCTCTCAAGCCAGGAATGTCATAGAAAGAGCATTTGAGATGCTGAAGACACGTTGACAATCCTCAGACATACTACGTCCTCCATTTTGACATAACATTTAACATATGACATATATGACATCACTTGATCATAGTTAAAGGCAAGAGAACAAATACAAATCAAACATTAACCAAGAACACCAATTAACACTGACCGTAAAGACCAACACGAACTAGACAAACACAAAAGCCAAAGAGCAATAAAGACATGAAATACCAGACTACCGGGGATACAGAGAATGCACAATACTTACAATAATTGACAAAGCAAACTAAACACAGGACTTAAATACTCTGACTAACACAAGGAACCAAATGAACAACAAACATGAAAAACAAAGACATAACTGACAGGTCAGGTGGATCTAACCGTGACAATCATATTTTGTATTTTTATTTTGTAATTGTATCAGACTTACATTTGTAAACTTATATTTAAGTTTGTAAGGCTTATATTTACTGAATAAGCCTAGTTATTCTCACTTTTGTTACAAGGGAAGACTTGAGATGGGACAACATGATTAAAACAAATCTGCAAAATGTATTTTAAAGGGTTTTTCTTGTACATCATTTAAAGGAAGATTCTTGTCTTTTCTCAGTGTCTTGTCTGAAACTTTCTCTCGTCACCTTCCGGAATCCATCACCACATGGGTGATCACTGCAATCAGCATGTCAGATGACTATGGTGAGTGAGTGTGTTCGTTTCTTTGGTTTTAATTGTTATTTTTGATGGCATGCTAAACAAATTATTACATATAAATTTGATTATAAGTACACTCTATTTCGTAAACATCATAGACATGCAACATCATAAACATGCAAACACCTTGAATCCATAACCTACAGAAAGTTTCTAAACTTTGAAGATTACTTAAAAACAAGGCATTATAAACATTTAAAAAGCTCTCAGGTTCAACAGCATAAGTTTATCAAGAATAAATGCATAAATATTTTCAGAAAAACATTTATTTAAACCAATTGGTTATCATACTATCATAGCCTTGTAAACTACAATAAAAGTGTTTTTTGATTTTTACAAAGTTTTTTTTTTCCTCTAGGTATATGTGTGGCAGACCCATATGAAGTTTATGTTACGAAGAAGTTCTTCATTGATCTAAAGTTACCTTACTCTGCTGTAGTCAATGAGCAAATAGAAATCAAGGCAATTCTCCACAACTTAAGCGAAAATCAATTTAAAAAGGTTTCTGTCCTTACATGTTACTTTATATTTCTCACATATTTCTCAGATTATTCCTCTGTGCTGGCAAATGAAATGCTCTACCACAAATCAAAGCTGGAGACCCAGCACTAAATGCTAAAGCTCTGATCTCTATGAAAACTTTGATCCAACACAGATTGATGTGTACCTAAAGGAGACTGCGTCCATATGCAGCATGGCCAGCCGTAAGCAAAAGCATCGGATCACAGTGAGCATGGATCGCAAATCATCCCGTTCTGTTTCCTTTGTCATAATCCCCTTAGTTGTAGGAGATTTTGACATCGAGGTGAAAGCCTTCACGTCATCAGGAATAAGTGATGGTGTGCTGAAAAAACTGAAAGTGGTGGTGAGAGATTTATTTACATTTTTTATATCTCACTAATGAAACTTTATTAAATCAGTTCATTCTGGTGCCTGATGTAACTTAAGTATATAATGGGGTTTTGGCTGGGACAGACCCAGGGAGTGCTGACAACTACTGGAGAGACAACTCTTATTCTAGACCCTACCAATCATGGTAAGTGTCAGCACGTACTGAGGCCAGTGGAGATTCATTAATAGTGCCTCTCTAGTGGTGTAAATGTAATAGTTTGTAACATAGTTTGGTTTGTTCATGTCATGGTGCCAGGATGAAGACACATGAGTTAATGTGTTGTTCTCTGTTTGGCAGGAGGAGTGCAACGATCAGAAATTAAGAGACCCTTCCTGGATAATCAGATGCCAGACACAAAAGCTCACACATACATAGCTGTTACAGGTAAATCATCCACCTGCTCAAGAAACCACCTGAGCCCAAGGCACTTTGTATGTGTGTCATTGTTACTCCTCTGTACAGAAACTGCCAGTTGTGAAGTATAAATTAGAAGTGTATATAATTGTGGATTTTCATTGGTAGGGAAAGTTGACAAAGTTTCCCACCCAATCCAAAGCCTGGGACTGGCTGGCATTTATGTCCTCCAAAACATGATTGCTTGTAGATGGGTCAAAATCGGGTGCCCAGTTTTGTTTCCTATGCACCTCATCTCCACCCATCAGGTGTCATTCACAGCCGTTTATTGTCCTCATGTGTTTGTTTCTGTGCATTGCTCTGTGGATTTAAACACAGGTATTGACATTTTAACTTTAGTGGTGAGCAAGAACAGTCAGTCATTAAAAGAAAGAACTAAAAGAAATGGATCGATCCAGAGATCTCGTTACACACACTCAGAGCATCTTCAAGAGAGAGCTAACCCCCCTTCAATAATCATGACTCTTTATACTAACTACTGCTGGTCACATAAGTACCTGTGATGGAATTTTGGGCGGAAGGTCTGATTAATCTCCGCTGATAGCACTGTCTGGTGATATCAGCGCTACCCAGAGCCGGAGTGGCTAATCGGGAGGATTCCCGATGGGCCGGCTCATGTCAATCTCTAGTTGGGGCCGATTGGGAGGGAAAAATAATTTTGGGCCGGATTTGGGCATGAAACTCCCGGGCTGAAAAAGGGACCCACTCCGGCCCTGGCGCTACCCCTCGCTGGACAATCAGGTTGAGAACGTTCTGCTTCCCCACATCATGCAAGGTGTCTTTGAAGTGTGCAGAACATTTTATCTACAGGCTAGCCACAACTATGAGTGACTGCCTAATCTACACACTAGGGGTACTTGCAGACATAGATTGACACAAGATTAAAATAAAAGAGAGCATGGCACTGGAGGCTTTACGTGCATACAGAAAATGTATTAAAATTTCCCATTACATTTCCCTACTTTTTGTCCTTTATAGACAAATCACATCAATTACAGACCACTCCAGGTTTCTAGTTGTAATGTCATCATAGAAGGTACATTGACTATTTACAAACTCTTTATTTACATTTACATTTACATTTATGGCATTTGGCAGATGCCCTTATCCAGGGCGACTTACATTTTTATCTCATTTTTTATACAAGTGAGCAATTGAGGGTTAAGGGCCTTGCTCAGGGGCACCTCAGTCATGGCCTCAGGTCTGGGAATCGAACCCACGACCCTCCGGTCACAAGACCAGTTCCCTAACCGCTAGGCCATGACTGCCCCACAGTCTTTAAAGACTAAAGACTAAAGACAGTCTGCCTGTCTTTATAATTATTTACAGTTTACAACTATTTACAGTGTCATGTCATCAAAGTGTTCAAATTCAAACAATTGACAGTACGAATCGAGTGTGAATGTCTGCTCTGGCAGGTTTCCGTTGTAGTCCTCATTCTCGCTGGTCACCATCTGGAGCTCCCCTGTCCTGCACTAACAAATCACAGTTCTTGCTGTACCCTGCTAGAGACAGAAGGCAGGATGCACATATTAGTATTGCTAGCACTATGAGAACGGGGGGTGCACACTGTACTAACCAGGAGCCCCAATTCCTCAGAATGTCTTGCCAGATTTTCCATGTACCTGACCCTGTCTCATGTGGAGTAGAAACAGCTTGTTTCATTTGTTCTAATCCATTGGAAATGTTGTGAGAATCTGGTATGTAGAACCAGCAGGAGATGTCTAACACTTGACACTATTCCCCTTTCTCAGCTAGGAGGATGTCCAACTCAATTTGATGTTGAATTACTGATGTCTTAAGTGCTCTTTACTCATCACTCATCATCTGCATTGCTAATTCAGTTTTCATTTGCTACATTTAAGTGTCTAAATCATGATGAGCAGTTTGCTACATCAGTGGGCATCATTCAGTTTTGGGGTTTATGTCCACAAGCAAGCAGATTTTGCATGCCCGCATGTAACATTCTCCAGCGTACAATGTGTTAATGGAGCTGTGCTCTTGTTCACTTGTTTGTGTTGCCAGCTCTAGTTTGAGATATGTATTGGTGTGTCTACTCTACAGCTAGTTTGAGGAACGTTTTGGTGTTTCTACTCTGTGTCTTGTTTGTGGTATGTTCTGGTGTGTCTACTCTGTGTCTAGTTTGTGGTATGTTTTTGTGTTTCTACTCTGTGTCTTGTTTGTGCTATGATTTGGTGTGTCTACTCTCTGTGTAGTTTGAGGTACATTTTGTTGTGTCTTTTCTGTGATTGTGGAATGTTTTGGTGTGTCTGTTCTCTGTCTAGTTTAAGATATATTTTGGGGTGTCTGGTGTCTGCTCTGTTTTTCGGTTTGTTCCCTGTTAGTTTTGTGTTTGATCTTCTGTGTTTGTCACTCAGTAAACTTAGTTTGTGTTTGTATCATGCTTCATGATATGCCTTCCAAGTGTGACCGATAAAAATGAATAAGCTTTAAAAAAAACAAAACAAATTACTCTAAAACTAGAGAAAATGTCAAACTTTGACATAGAGTGGCTGGAATATACCAGACCCTAGTGGAGACAGTTCCCATAGTAACCTAATTTGTATACATGTGCATATGTAGGAAGACCATTGACGCAGCTAATAAATGATGCCATCAGTGGGAAGGGTCTAGAAAAACTCATTAAAATGCCCAGTGGTTGTGGAGAACAAAACCTGTTGAGAATGGCCCTGCCAGTCATTGCGACCTACTATCTTGACAAAACCAACAAGTGGAATGACGTGGGTGAAGATCAACGATCTAAAGCCCTTGGTTATATTTCTCAAGGTTGGTGTATTCTAATATCACTTCTATGAGACATAAATTGTTAAAACGCTATTGTTAAAATCCCTGATTACTAAATGACAATTTTAAAATGCATCATTTTGGACTGTAAATCACTTTTTTCTAATATGGACCATTGTGGATCTGTTTCTCTCCATCTCAGGTTTTGAGACTGAGCTTACATATCGTATACCAAATAATTCTTTTTCAATTTGGCGAGGGAGTCCAGGCAGCACTTGGTAAGTTCTTTTCCATTTTCTCTGATTATTTTCTCTTCATTCATATTTTACTGTTTGCCAGCTCTGTATTCATAATTTTTTATTCATTACAGTCTGGTCATTTAGTTCCAGCTGTAGTGAATGCTGAATGGAGGCAGGATACAAACACTGAGTAGAGCATCTTTAACTATGGGCAAATCTGGAAACATAGTCCCAACAACCAGTGCAGGGTTGAAAACCCATTAAAATCAGACAAAGAAACAAAACCTGAATATGTGTCAAATATAAGAACTAAACTGCAACAAAGAGATATGGAAGAAACAAAACAGGCAAACGAAGGAACACACTGGTAGAGACAACACTAGGACATGAAACTGTGAACAATAACGAGACAGTGGTAAACACAGGGTTAAAATGCACAAGACAGTGAGGCCAAACACTTGAAACCAAAACAGGGAGCTAAAACCAGGAACTTACCAATACAAAGGAATACAAGGCAGGTTGGTAAGGGAACCAAAATAATAGAGAAAAGGAACCATGAGAGAAGCCAGACCCATGTCAGGCTTACAATTGGCTAATGCTTGTCAGGGTGCCAGTTAGATTTTGTTTTGTCTCTGCCTCATGTTGTGGTTTTGTCTGGCCATGATCTTCTCCAACCATGTTCCATCAGTGACTGTTCCATCAAGTTTTTTTTGTTTGTTTGTTTATTTTGAATGGAGTTTGGAGCCATTTCCTGTGTATACAATATAAGCTTTGGAGTGCCCTTTGTTTGGTTTGATAATTTGTTTTCTTTATCTTACATCTCCTCTTCTGGGTTTCTCAGAGAAGATGGAGAAACTACTGTGCTGTTGGACCTAAAACCTTCCACTCTATTGTTTTAGGTTTCATCCAACTCAGTAGTTACCCTGATATGTTACATGGAAAATTCCATACTCAATCCCTGCCCCAAATACTGTGTCCTTCCTCTGAGGCTCCACCACCTATCCAGTACACCACAAAGATTGCCCTTTACATCCTCTGTCCTTACAATGTACAGCAAACATGACTGATAGCAGCAAGAGCATACATTGTGTAGTAGTTGATTAGTACAAGGTCCCTGTTTTCATAGCACTGACAGTGGAATTATCGGGATGATCACAAATGACACATTAAGTTATTTAATTTGCCGTTTAATCCACATCAGCCTTGGACTGTCATAGGGTGTACCATCAGCTTCTTCAAACCTCAATTTTAACTGTACACATGTAACCTAAATTATGATTATCAGTTTATTATTTTCATGCCTCAGAATGCTATGCAGACTTTGTTTTTGACTTCACAGAATGTCTAACATCTCACCAAGTTTGACAGGTGTCAGTTACAGGGTTGCCAACTTTTCAAGATCGCTTGGAGTGAGATTTAAACCTGGAGGGGGTGGCGAGTGTAAATCGTTTACCGGGGGGGGACACGTAAATTGTTACCGGGGCGGTGTAAATTGGACACAAGTTAAGTATTATATCGTGATCAATCGATCACACCAGAGCGAACTAGTAACTCATTGAATCATAGATATGGATCAGAGGTAAATTAATTAGATTTTTTTTTCGGCGTGAGAAATCGGAAGTGTGGCGTGAGAGCGTTTTTACAGTGTTCCAAATTACAGACTCCTAAAGACTTACAGTTCCTAAAGACTTATTATTAGACTTGTTGAGGTGATGTTGAGGTGATGCTAAGGACTTAGCCCTCTAATCACAACTGTATTTTCTCATTTCCGCAGTTATCCAAACTAAGTCTCTTCATCAGAAAAGATACATGAATTTATTTATTGTGTCTACATGGTTCTTTGTTATGGGACAAAAGACATATCAGACTTGAAAAAAGACTTGAAGCAGTATCAGTGTTAAATTAGCCATAATAAACTTTGAAAATGCTGGAGTAGCAGTCAAATGAGATGGTCTCATGTGATGCACTGGAGATGGGCATCAGTGGGACTTTGATAGGAAAATGAGATGAGTAACAAGAGCAGAGAAGTACTCAATGAAATGGTGAGTGGATGAGTGAGCATGAGGTGTGATTTGTGAATCACTGGAAGGTCCCATTAACAGCTGCAGCTGGTTCAGAATGCTGTTGCCACAATGCTAATGTAGGAGTAGCAGGATGTGTTCCTGTGGGGGATGCAGGATCTGGTGTTCCTGCATAAAACCATTGGAGGGCAACAAATGGTGGTTTGCCTCAAGAAGCAATGGGATAAAACTGACCATTTGTATTCTGGTTATATCAGTGTGTTTGTGTGGCATGTTGAGTTTCATTTTGCAGCATGTTGTGTAGTGGGAATGGTTATGCTACAGGGAAAGTGTTAAATCACTCAGTGGGAAAAATTGTAGACCTCATCCCAAAGGTGGAGGTCCTGTGTGGAAATATATTGTGTAATCAAATGTACTCTGTTGTCTATACCATCAACCTGATTCCCATTGGTTAACCTGGTTTTTGTAACTGCTGTCCCTTTGATATGCTGGGGGGTATAACAGGTATAGAGGATGTTGGTTTAGGTATTTTACTTAGCTTAGTGACTAGAATGTGGCTGGTGATGGCCATGCTTTCAATTCCAGGTTCAGAAAGTAATAGTCCTCACCAGGATTTTGCTGGTGGCCAGCAATTCCTTCTCGATTTGCGCATAATTGACCTCAGCGCTAGTGAGGGCCCTCGACACGTAGGCCACTGGTTGCCATGTTTCCTCGTGCAACTGTAGAAGGACGGCTCCTAAGCCATATTGAGAAGCATCAGCGGAGATTCTTGTCTCTCATTTGGGATCATAGAACCTAAGTACTGGCTCTGAGATGAGTATCTTTTTCAGGTTCTGAAAACACTCCTCTTGCTGTTGTAGCCACATCCACTCAGTTTTCTGCTCCAGCAGCATCCTGAGTGGAGCTGAAATGGCAGACAGCTGGGGTATGAACTTAGCTTAGTATGTGACCATTCCTAAGAACCACCTTACCTCATCCTTGTTCAGCCATATTGACTATGGCTGACGTCTTGCTTGGGTCAGGACTCACCCCTTTCTCTGACACAACATCTTTGATGAACGTCAGTGACTTGACTGCAAATTCACATTTGTCTCTGTTTAGCTTCATGTTGACACGTCGTGTACGCTCAAGCACTTGTCGTAACCTTGTGTCATGTTCCTCTCTTGTGGATCCCCACACTATCACGTCATCCATCATGGTTGTGACTCCTGGAACATACTCAAATATGGTGTGAATAGTCTTGTGATGGACCTCTGGAGCAGATAGGATTCCATATGGAAGACGGAGGAATCTGTATCTTCCTTGTGGCGTGTTGAAAGTTCAGAGTCTTGAACCAGCATTGTCGAGCTTCATCTTCCAGAACCCAGAACCCTGAACCCTGCGAACTGAGACATAATCTCCTCACGGGTTGGCAACTTGAAATGCTCTCGTTTGACTGCTTTATTCAGATCTCTGAGATCCAGACATATGCATAATGCACCATTTTTCTTTTGTACAATGATGAGGGGATTGGTTGCACTTTCTTTTCTACAGTGTTGTATAAAGTATTCGAGACCCATACTTGAGTAAAAGTACAAGTATTCTTATCAAAATTTTGACTTGAGTAGAAGTTGAAGTGTTCTTTAAAAACTTTACTTAAGTATTCAGCATTTTTTGTACTTAAGTATTGCAAGTAGTTTAGTCTAAAATTTATTACTCAAGTACTGAAAGTAAAAAGTACAAGTATTGTGTTTTGAATTAATTAAAGAAAGCCATCAAAGTTTGATTATCAATTGTTTTTATATATCACTTACAAATCAAAGATGTCAAATATCACAAATACAAGTGTTCTGTATGTACTTAAAAACTGGGGTTAACACTTCGTACACAAAAAACAGATAACCTGTCCCGCTTAATTTAGCTGAGAAAACGAGGTGTATTTTGGACGTAAAATCGGTCCGTCGGATTCTAAGGGTGAGCCTACTGCCCTGCTTTTACCCTCAATAAATGCCCTTAACCTATAAAAACACTACACTATAAAAATGGACACGTGATTAGTCAGTACGTCGCCTTTATTGCCAGCTAATGTTAAGTGAATTCTGCAGCACGCCATGAACATAATTAGGTTAGCTAAGATATCTAACCTAACTAGTGCTTACTGCGCTCTTCTGCTGTTACCAAACACGGTACCATCTCTTTTAATGAGATAAAAAGCGAATTATTTGGAATAATTTCGAATATATGTGTGTTTGTATAAATATGTAAATTAAGCTGAAGGTGCTGGAAAATACAGAAAATGGACCTTCAAAGTGCCGTACAAGTGCATGAATTCTACCTTGTAACTTCGCACGTACAAAAATCGAGTGGTGCACGACATCGCGACACGACCCTTGCGGCAGTCACGACGTGTCAAGTGAACCTAGATTACGAAGCTCAAGTGTTGAGTGAAGGCAGCAGCAGAGTAAACGAGACGCGACCGGAGCATGCGCAGTTTTCTCATAAGACAGCCTGATCGCTTGACCCGGTGACAGCGCCAGCTAACATGTTTATAATTGTAACGAGTAACTATACAGCACGTAAAAAATGTATCGGAGTAAAAGTATTAAACTGATGGAAAATATGTAGTGAAGTAAAAGTGGAAGTAGGAGAAAAAAATGATACTCCAGTAAAGATACAGCATTTTAGTACTTAAGTACAGTAGCGAAGTAGTTCTACTTTGTTACTATACAACTCTGGTTTTAAGACATGTCAAGACATGTTTGTGCGTGTGGTTTAAGACATGTCAAGACATGTTTGTGCGTATGGTTTATTCACCACTGAAATGTTGACAGACCTTGTGACACCTGCTCCTCATTTCTGAAACAAGTGAAAAAAATTTGCCGTTGTCCTAATATTATATCTTAATATATTTGCGCTTATTGTGATGTCTAGTGCAGAAACCCATTTAAATGGCAAAGACTATTATTACAGAAATAACGGCTGAAGTATTATGATGTACCGTGGTCTCCATTCAATATCGGTATATTATCACAGTCTGTGATAATTTATGTAAATACCGCAGGCCAAACTTAGTAATGATTTGTGGTTGTTTTATATTTCAGAATGACAAAATGCACAATCTGTCTTTGGTGTTTTAAAATAACTGCACTGTATGATGTAAAAATGTGATGTACAGTGTGACTGCTGTCATGGCTTCCGCTAAAGGACTTTAAGATAAAGAAATTGCCACAGAAGCAATGTTTGTGAACTGGTATGCACATAGATTAAACTTGGTGTTAAACTGCTGCACAATTCACAAAAACAGTCCAGTGTTTTTGCAACTTTCTATGGGTTTGTCACATTTATTGTTAAACCCACATTTTCTGTTAAAGGACGGCCTTTCCTAAGTCTTCAGGAAGTTCCCTGAAACTCTGCTACACAGTGGAGCTTCACATAATGGATATTAAGCACTATGCCCAACATGTATCATAGGCTCCTGCAGACCTTTGAAAGGATATGTTTTAAAAGAGTCAGGTGATTCCTGAGGTGATATTCCAACATTTGATAAAAAGTTATGGAAGTTTCTTTGATATAGGGAGACTGAAATCTGAGTTCCATGTAAAAAAAAAAACAGTGAAGCAGTGAATAAAACAATGTTGTGACGGGCAGGGTGAGTGAAAATAAATGGAAGCGATCACGCCAAGTCTCAGGGAAATAGGATGGTTTAATATATAAAGTGCGCAAACCAAAACCCGTGAACTGATCCGAATTAAGGATATCATAACCAGCGGTCAACTGGTACAAAGACAAGACATATATAGACGAACAAACGACCCTCAGGTGAGACGGATCGCGGGCTCCCTGACCTCATACAGCCAATGTTTACATTACAAACGTGTAAAAGGACAGCTATATTATGCGCTGCAGGGTTGCCAAGTTTTCAAGATCACTTTTAGTGATATTTAAACCGGGGTGGGGGTTGGGGTTTGGGTGGTGAACGTAAATTGTTGACGGGGGGGGAGTGTAAAATGGACACAAATTAAGTATTATATTGCGATCGATTGATCGCCAGTGGTTGGCGCCAGAGCGAACTAGTAACTCATTGAATCATAGATGTGGATCAGAGGTAAATAAACTAGATTTTTTTCGGCGTGAGAAATGGGATGTGTGGCGTGTAAACGTGTGAAGACAGCCAAATGCGTGTGTCTCACGCTCAATGCGTGAGAGTTTGCAACCTTGGCGCTGCCAATTGTGTCTGCAAACGTGTGGACATTTCAGCCTACAAGAACTCAACATCAAATATTCAAAGATTCAAAGCTTTATTCTTCACACATTGTACTTCACACATTGTACAAGCACAGGGTGAAATGCGTCTTCGCTCAGGGCCCAGTGTTAAAGCACCGAAAACCCAGAGCAGCGTCGCCTCGATGGGCGCCACCTTTACGCAGAATGAGAAAACATAGAGATAACATTGGGAGGAGACAAAAAAAATATGACCACAGATTATTCTCGCGAACAGGACAACAGTCTGTGTGCATGCAAAAAATCCCCATAGCACACACAGCATTGATAACACAGACAGTAAGCAGTGAGAGGCGTGATCCATTCAGAGAGGGAGGGGGGGAGCCAGAGGCCTGGCACACAGTTTTTGTGTCAAAGTTCGCGGTGGAAGGCGAGAGCCATCTCTGACAGTCTCTGTGTGGGGGTAGGAGCAGGTAACCAAGACGACGACCTTCTGGGAGAAATTTGTTTGGGCGCCAATGCAGATAAGAAGAATGAAGAATTTAGCAAGGAGCTCGTCCTTGGGAATTTGAGCACACGAACTCCTCTTAAACTCGGCTGTCTCCCAACTGATCAAACTTATCCAACTTCGCACGTAGAGCATTGATTCCATCCACGATCACCTCCAAGCTTTTACCAACAGTCACAGTCTGTGTTCCAACAGCTCTACCCTGTTGAGCTATGAGGAAACACGATGCGATAACGTTTGTATGATGTAATTATTAAATGTAATGCAGTGCAATACTAAGAACCAGTTCTCACACTGATTGTACACACTAGCAATATAGGATGATTAAGTCTGCTACAAATTGATTCAGTTGGTGTCAAGTTGTAGCTACACGTATTGGCTGACAGTCTCATCAGTTAGTGCCTTTGTGGAACACATTAAAGTTACACAGGCCTAATAATTAGGAACAAACAAAAATACATATTATTTATAATAAATAATTTATATATATAATATTTATTTATAATACATTATTTTTATCATTAAAAGTCATTGTTTCCCATAATTCAATTTCCCATGATGTAATTTACTGACACGAGACAGTACTCATGCATTTACTCACTACTTGAGTAGCTTTTAATCAAAGTACTTTTTTACTTTTACTCAAGTAAATTTTTGGGATGCATACTTTTACTTTTACTTGAGTAACATTTGGTTCAAGTAACTGTACTTTTACTTGAGTAAAATTGTTGAATACTCTACCCACCTCTGCTAACCGCTCCCGGCTACCTTACCTCTCGGAGCTGACCCCTGCCCTTTGCTAGGGGTCACCCCGGGCTCCTGGGGAGACAACCCCTCCCGGGTTGACTCATCGCAAGGTGGACTCCTCCACCCAACCCAGGAGCACCAGAGACCAGGGCCCTGGGGAAACAGCCACAGGGACACCCTGGTCACCCCGAGCTCGAAGGGGAGGGTCTCTATTGGGAGACCCTTCGCTGTCCGGGAGAGCCGCCTCTCGCCACCAGGAACCTGCACACAAAGCACTGCACAACCATGTCATCACAAAGGCGCCGAAGTGGGAGGACCAGGCGTCCTACCACACCAGACAACACAACACAACACATAGGCGCCAACATATACGCTCACTTACCCTGATCCCCCTACCATGGGGGAGGGGTCTCTGTCTCAGCAGGGGACGTCCACCGGCTCAGGAGAACCCCCCACGTTCCTGGTCAGGGCCTCCCTCAGGAGCTGCACCCTCCATACCACACTCCGTGGCATGGGACCACCACTGGTCCATCCCCAACACACACTCAAGGGGGAGGAGCATGTGTGGAATTACACAAAACAATTCACACAACACGCTAGGACAAAATGAACACGAAAAGACAATACAAATAGACAGGACCCCCACACGCGTGCTCTGCAAACCATGACGCACCCACTCCGGCTCGCAGTCGCTCCCAAATTCCAACACGGAACACACGGGGAGCGAGGCGACAAAAGTGAGTGCGTGCAGCACGCTTCGGTCCCGCTGTCCACACACACACACACACACACACACACACTACGACAAAAAAAACGAAACGCACGTCCATAAAAGAGGAGCCTTACGGAGGTAACGGACTCTAGTCCTCGCCGTGTTACAAACAATACACTAGACAAACAAACATTTAAACACGGCAGGACGAGTGGAGACCGACCCAGCTCACTCTCATACGAAACATACAACATCACGCAGATGTTGATAAATGGAAGCGATCACGCCAAGTCTTAGGGAAATAGGATGGTTTAATATGTAAAGTGCGCAAACCAAAACCCGTGAACTGATCCGAATTAAGAATATAATAACCAGCGGTCAACTGGTACAAATGTAACCAGGTTCTGTCTACCACGCGAGACAATGAAGAGTCAGGTGTCAAAAGGCTTACAATTTATTCAAAACCAGGCTCTTAGGAGAAGGAAGGAGGAGTCAGAGGTTGCCACCCACCACTGGGACCTTAAATAAATCCAAGAGAGCACACCAGATCAATCGAGATAAAGTTCCAAGTGCAATAATATTCCAGGCTCACAAATGGCACCACTACAAACACCGCACACGAAATTCATACATGGCACTCCATATTAATAGCTACCCACACATCAAAATGTCCCACCAAGGCCCAGTGGTAGGCGTACACACAATGGCTACAGCCTGCAGTCCCCAATACTGGTCAAGTTAACATTAACATTAAAGTAATTAAAAATACGCCATTACTTTATTGATCTTAATCTAGAGCTAATTTAAAAAAGGAAAGCCACCACAAACCGCCGAGAAGCAAGGACTACAACTACGGGACCTCGGGCTGAGCCACTTGGGGAAGGCCGAAGGTGTGCAGAGTTCCAGCACAGGTCGGCCGCCCTGGCGTGGACAATCAAACAAAACTAACACAAGTAAACAAATAAACACACACAAACTAAACTAATAAAGGAGACCAGAGCTTAAGCCTGTTCTGGCCTGATGCTGGCACTCAAAGGCAGCACCAATCACAAACATACATAAATTACTAAAATTAACAAAACAACAACCAACTGCACACCATCCACCTTACCCACTGCTGACACGAAGGAGACCAAAAAAAAAACCCACTGGGGCCCTCCACAGGCCCAGCTTTTAAAGGGTCCTCTTCCTCTCCCCATGAACCCAGCATTTCATCGCAGCAAATCCCACAGCTCCCCATTTGTCCTGGCCCCATTATTGCACCCTGACTCCCAACCAGTCCATTCAGTTACACAAAGACAAGACATATATAGACGAACAAATGACCCTCAGGTGAGACGGATCACGGGCTCCGCCCACCTGAGGGACGAACACAACGCCACACCCACAGGACAAGCTGCTGCTGTAGACGGGAGCGACCAGTAGGGGGCCCTCCGTACCGTGACAAATGTATTAATCTTTTACATTGTTTTAAGATTCTCATTATAAACATAATGTAGAAAACCTTGTTAAACTATCATGTTTCAAAAGAGGTAATTTTATTGTTTATACAGTGTGGTTTAACTTGGTTGAGAATGATTCTTCATTGGTTCATCAGAGTTTGTTAATTGTTTGAAATACGCGCTACTTTAAAGTTATTCAAAGTAGACATATTTGTGTGCATGTGCACTGTTCTGTGTAAACAGGGGTGTGTGTGACTAGGGGTGTGTGCGATGTTCTGCGTGAACAGGGGGGTGTGTGTGTGTGTGTGTGTGTGTGTGCAGATAGTGCTTCCCCTACAGTGTGAGTCAAGGTCATGTGCGAGCGCATCAGTATGTGTGTGTGTCTGAGACCCTACTGTCTTTAGCGCTGTTGGACTAGGGGTTTGTGTGTGTGTGTGTATGTATGTGCACGTGTTTGTGTGTGTGTGTCACAGGTGGCTAGGGTTATACAGCTCCGGAGAGTCAACATCAAAGGAGATCAAAATAAAGTTTTAATTAAACTTATCAATGCAAAATATCAAAGCACAGCTTAACACTCTTTGATCGCCTTGACATTGATTGATGTGATGACGTCACATGGTGGGGTGGGGTGGGGTGGGGGGGGTTTCTTGACATTGATTGATGTGATGACGTCACACGGTGGGGTGGGGTGGGTGAGGGGGCGGGGTCAACTAGAGGTCAACCTGTCACTTGATTGATGCCGTACTCCACTTTCTCTCTATTGGGAATGTAAGATGTAGCTAATAGTTCTTGATATTTTAAGCTATTGATATTGCCTTCCACCTTTCAAATGTTTCGCACATCCCCATACTGAATGTAACCCCAGACCATGATCTTTCCACCACCAAACTTGACTGTTTTCTGGGTGAATCTTGGATCCATACGGGCTCCAGTAGGTCTCCTGCAGTATTTGCAGCGGCTGTGGTGTAATTCAACTGAAGATTCATCTGAGAAATCCACCTTCTGCCACTTTTCCAGCATCCATCCGTTTAGCAGGCTGTGGGCCTTGGCAAATGCCACATGGTTTTTTACCTGCCTTTTGTTTAGTACTGGCTTCTGGGCACTGATTCGACCATGGAGGCCATTTTGAGACAGAATCCTACAAACTGTTCTTGTTGACACAGGGACTTGAGGTGACCAGGCCTGGTGGAGCTCTGCTGCAGTGGAAGAGGGACTGGCTTTGGATTTTCTAACCAACAAACATTCCTCCCAAGCAGTTGTCTTGTGGGGTCTGCCGGCCCTGGGCTTGTCAAAAACATCTCCAGTCTCTTAAAATCTTTTTTAAATTCTTTGTACTTGACGCTGAGACACATTAAAGGTGCCAGCCACCTCTGCAGTGGATTTGGTCTTCAGCGTCTTGATAATCAAGGCTTTGGTCACAGGATGGATTTTTGGCATGTTGTCAGAGGTCAAGTTGCAAGTGAAGGTCTGGAGTGCTGGAGTTTTTTTTTATACACACCCACTAATTAACCAATCAATTAGTGAGCACAGGTGAGGCTGTAAACTAGGACAAAACTTTTGTCTTGCCAAAATCTGACCTTTAATAGCACCACAGCGTCATTCACCAGTGTTATGAAGCATATATTTGTATATGAATTGAATTGTTTGATTTTCACCTTACTTTCTGTGGGCGACAAAACTTTTGTCTTGCCAAAATCTGAACTTTCTGTGTTCATTAAATGATCAATATTTCTGCAGTAAAGCAAATTTATTTTTGTAAATTAAATCCCATTTGGGAGGGTTTCAGCTTTCATATGAGTCATTTCTAAAACCAATCGATGACTTTAAAGTCAGGTTATAAGCTTTTGTTTCCACAACAAGCGACAGAACTTATGTCAGGGACTGTAACCAAGACAAAGAGAAGTGAGCATATCACCCTGCTTCTCTGGCTCTTTCACTGATGTCAGTGAAGCCAGAGGATTCACCTCAAAGTGTTCCTTCTTGTTTAAATATTAGAATATGGCTTAGGACATTACAACTCAGAGCTGGAACCCATTTATTCAAAATGTCTTTAAGGTCTAAAACCATTTTAAAATACTGTCTGACAATGTTTGTTTTCCAGTACCTTTATTAATTAGCTATTCACTCATTGATATTTTTGGATCATTAAAAAATTATTGATTTAACTTTTTTACACTTTTATGATTTATATGCTTTTATTTTTATTATTATTATCATTATTATTATGTATAATATTTATATATATAAAAAAATATGCCTGTATATTATTATGTATAATATTTATATATATATATAATATATATGCCTGTATATATCAAATGTGCTATACAAATAAATGTCCCCACATTGTTAGTTCTATATTTTCAAATTTAATCTTTTATTTCAGGATATGATTATTTTCACTGCCGCCTGTACTGCTCATAGTTTTCAGTTTGTCATGTTTTCCCTGTAGGTTAACTGAAAATATTTCTCTATTGGCTAACTGTCATGTTTTCCCTGTAGGTTAACAGCTTATGTTGTCAGAGTTTTCAGCATGGCAAGTGATCTGGTTACCATAGATAAAAGCATTATCTGTGATGCCATGAAGTGGCTGATTCTGAATACGCAGATGCCCAGCGGTATGTTCAGAGAGGTGTACAGTGTTTCCTCGAGTGCTATGGGGGTAAGCAACCATAACAGGCTGTGATGTTTGCAAGGGTTCATTAGTTTGTTGAAACAAAATCTATGAGCACATCAATCAATCAATCAATCAAATTTTATTTATATAGCGCTTTTTACAACAGTTGTTGTCACAAAGCAGCTTTACAAGTGCCGAGTCCTAGCCCCCAGTGAGCAAGCCAAGGGGCGACAGTGGCAAGGAAAAACTCCCTAGTTTATTTGCATGAGGAAGAAACCTTGAGAGGAACCAAGACTCAGGGGGGGAACCCATCCTCCTCTGGCCGACACCGGTCACCATGACAACAACAACAACAACAATTTAGACAGAAAAAATAAAGAAAAGGAAAATACTGTATGTAATAATGTCCATCATGGTGTAAGCTTATCCGGTCAGGCAGTAGGTGTCTGGTACTGGATGGATCGCTTGTCTCTCCTCATCTCATTTTTCCTCAAGCAGGTGGGCAGCCATGTGGAGAAAATAAAACAGGGAAAATTAGCTCTGTATGAGGACACATACAGGACAGATGAAATTAAACACATTTCTGGAGTGTGGCAGCAACTCTGGCATTAATTTAAACTATTACAGCCTAGCTAAAAAGGCAGAACCAGAAGGTAACATAGGCTTGGGGGCAATCTGAGACAATGGCATCCATCCACTGCACTGTCAACAAACTTGAGTGACCACGAGCAGTGACAGGACGACAGCACCAGCGCCCCAGTCTACCATAAAACCCTTCGTCTATGAACCCCTGGATCTGTACCTTTATCTAAGGGGGGATGTTATTTATCAAACGCTAAACCAAATAGGTGGGTTTTCAACCTAGACTTAAAGATTGTGACTGTGTCAGAGTCCCGTACGCATTTTGGAAGGTTGTTCCAAAGCTGGGGGGCCTTATAAGAAAAGGCTCTTCCCCCTGCTGTTACCTTATTAATTTGTGGAACTAATAAAAGACCAGCACCCTGTGATCTTAGTTGACGTGGGGGTTCATAGTAGGAAATAAGTTCCTGGAGGTATTCAGGAGCAAGCCCGTGCAGTGCTTTATAAGTTAATAATAGAATTTTAAAATCAATATGGAATTTAACTGGGAGCCAATGCAGGGCTGATAAGACTGGTCTAATATGCTAAAATTTTCTAGTTCTGGTCAGAACTCTGGCTGCGGCATTTTTAACTATTTGAAGTTTATTTAGATTCCTATTTGAACATCCTGACAGTAGTGAGTTACAGTAGTCTAATCTGGAGCTAACAAAGGTGTGCACCAGTTTTTCTGCATCATCCTGTGATAATGCATTTCTTAACTTGGCAATGTTGCGGAGATGTAGAAAAGCTATCCTAGTAGTATTATCCATGTATTTATCAAATGATAGGTCGGAGTCGAGTATGACGCCTAGGTTTTTGACTATTGTGCTAGGTGTAATGGGGTAGTCTGCAAGATTAAGCATTAGATCTGGAATTTTCTGTCTTGAGGCCTTAGGGCCCAGGAGGAGAACTTCTGTTTTGTCCTCATTTAGTTGGAGGAAGTTTAGAGACATCCAGCATTTAATATCTCTTACACAGGCCTCAATTTTTCCTAAAGTGAGTTTGTCATCAGGTTTGGCTGATATGTAAAGTTGAGTGTCATCTGCATAGCAGTGAAAATTGACACCGTGTTTGTTTATAACTGTGCCCAATGGTAGCATATATAATGTAAATAATAGTGGTCCTAAGATGGAGCTTTGCGGGACCCCATATTTAACTATTGTACGTTTGGATGGAATATTATTGAGCTCTACAAACTGATGGTGATTTGTCAAGTAAGAGTTAAACCATGAAAGGGCTGTGCCTGAGACTCTAACTGCTTTCTAACTGCTTTAGCAAGATCCTATGATCAATTGTGTCAAAAGTTGCACTAAGATCAAGAAGCACTAACAGTGATACATAGCCTTGATCCGAAGCAAGGAGGAGATCATTTGTTACTTTGACTAATGCTGTTTCAGTACTGTGATGGGGCCTAAAGCCAAGATTGGAACTTTTCAAATATGTGATTCCTATGCAGATATAGGCATAATTGCTGGGCAACAGCTTTTTCTATGATCTTAATTATGTGTTCGAAAGGGTCTATAATTAGATAGCACAGTCGGATCAAGATTTGGTTTCTTGATCAGAGGTTTAATAACTGCTAATTTACATGATTTGGGCATGTGACTTATTGTAATGGATGAGTTAACTATAGTTAGAAGAGGTTCAGTTACAGCTGGTAATACCTCGTTTAATAACTTTGAGGGACCTGTGTCTAGAGTGTAGGTAGTACAATTTAAGGAAGAAATTATTTTCTCTAATTCTGATTGTGGGAGTGGATGAAAAGCATCAAGTTTTTCTCCCGGTATGTAATTTAAATCAATATCAACCAAACCAGATGACATACCCGTTGTATTGCTAATAAAAGGTTTTATATTTTGTCTAATATTCTCTATTTTATTATCAAAGAAATCTATAAATACATTACTAGTGAGGTTTACTGGAATCTGAGGTTCTGCGCCTGCTTGATTTTTTGTAAGTTTAGAAACAGTATTAAAAAGAAATCTAGTATTGTTTTTATTTTTCTCTATCAGTGAGGCTAAGTATGCTGAGCGTGCTTTAGCGAGTCCCCGTTTGTAGTCAATAATGCTATCCTTCCAGGCACAGTGGAATACTTCCAACTTTGTAGATCGCCATTTCCGCTCTAATTTCCGCTCTAATACAAATTCCGCTCTAATACAAAATCCTCTTAATGACTTTTAAAGCCCTCCATGGCCTCGCACCTGTCTACCTCTCCAACCTGTTGCACCCTCATGTTCCATCACGTCAGCTCAGGTCCTCTAACTCAGGTCTATTAACCATTCCAAGACACAGACTCTCCACTATGGGTGGCAGATCTTTCAGTGTTGCTGCCCCCACTCTCTGGAACTCTCTACCTTCCTCTCTTCGCTCCTCTGCCTCTCTTCCTATTTTCAAAGCTCAGCTAAAGACCTTCCTATTCTCCCACTACTTCCACTCTCGCTGATACTCCCAACTCTTCTCTCGTATGTTTGTTTATGTAAAGCGTCCTTGGGTTTGTGAAAGGCGCTATAAAAAATAAACTTATTATTATATTATTATTATTATTATTATTATTTACACTACCGTTCAAAAGTTTGGGGTCACCTAGACAATTTTGTGTTTTCCCTGAAATCTCATACTTTTATTTATCAAATGAGTTGCAAAATGAATAGAAATATAGTCCAGACATTGACAAGGTAGAAATAATGTTTTTTTTTTTATTTGAAATAATTTTCTACTTTAAACTTTGCTTTCGTCAAAGAATGCTCCCTTAGCAGCAATTACAGCATTGCAGACCTTTGGCATTCTAGCTGTTAATTTGCTGAGGTAATCTGGAGAAATTTCACCCCATGCTTCCAGAAGCCGCTCCCACAAGTTTGATTGGGTTAATGGGCACTTTTTTCGTACCATACGGTCAAGATGCTCCGAAAACTGCTCAATGGGGTTGAGATCTGGTGACTGCGCTGGCCACTCCATTACTGATAAAACAAAAGCTGCCTGCTTCTTCTCTAAATAGTTTGTGTATAATTTGGAGGTGTGCTTTGGGTCATTGTCCTGTTGCAGGATGAAATTGGCTCCAATAAAGCACTGTCCACAGGGTATGGCATGGTGTTGCAAAATGGAGTGATAGCCTTCCTTATTCAAAATCCCTTTTACCTTGTTCAAATCTCCCACTTTACCAGCACCAAAGCAACCCCAGACCATCACATTACCTCCACCATGTTTGACAGATGGTGTCAGGCACTCTTCCAGCATCTTTTCAGTTGTTCTGCGTCTGACAAATGTTCGTCTGTGTGATCTGTCCATTACACTATTTTCTAATCTTCCTCTGGCCAATGTCTGTGTTCTTTTGCCCATATTAATCTTTTTCTTTTATTAGCCAGATATGGCTTTTTCTTTGCCACTCTTCACTGTAGACGTTGACACTGGCGTTTTGCGGGTACCAGTATACAGTATCCAGTATATACTGAGTCCAGTATGCAGTATCCAGTATGTAGTAGGCTATTTCGAACAGAGCCACAGACTACATTAAGACACGCCCAAAGGGAGGGGTCCGGAGCAAAAACAAGTATAAACCGCATAAAAATCAACTTCACCAGACGCACTGACCGATGTAATTGGAAGAGAATCCCAAAATATTTTATATTTTTCAAAATAAAACATCACTCAGACTCTGATCGTCGATAAAATATATTTATATATTTTTTCTGTGCGGCCTGATACCAAATGACCCACGGACCGGTACCGGGTACCGGTACCACTGGGCCGCTGCTCTACAGGATGCACCAAACCTCTTCCAGAGATCTCACAGTGAATCTACTTTAGCATGTTTTACACATCAGTGCATTAGAAAAAACATTGAGGAATTACTGCAATGTGTGATTTATTATTGTTTCTTATAAAGGGTAAAGATTCAGGCCTTACAATGACATCGTTTGTGCTCATCGCCATGCAAGAGGGAGACAGAATTTGTGGTCGATCAGTAACTGTAAGTGTCCAGAGCGCCACAAAAGCGTGCACACACACATACGAACCACCATATTCCTTGTGTGAGCTCATACTTCACCTATGTGCTCCTCTGTCCTCACCATCTTCAGAGTCTCCAAGGCAGCATGGACAAGGCAGTTAGATACATTGAACAGAACATCGGTTCTACATCTAATCCTTACCCTGTTGCCATAGCATCATACGCTCTGGCAAACACTGGAAAATTGAACCATGACAGACTGTTGCAGTTTGCCTCACCTGGTAATTCAACAGCATATATGGCATATATTATAGTAGGAGCAAACAGGAGAGTTCTTGCAGTATACAAAGAAAACTCCTTGTATCAAATAATTTTGCAAATGCAGCTAACAATAACAGAAGCCTTTCATCTGGGTTTGTGCGTATACAAAAATGAGCTTCAATACTGTTATTAGATTCAGACAATCAGTGCAATTACCTTGAGATTCAGACCATTCTGTAAGCATTGTTATCTTGTGTTTTAGATAGCCCAGACAGTTCAGACAGTGTTATGATGCTGGGCTTCAGACTACTCAGTCAGTGTTTCCTGATTCACACATGTGCAACATGGTGCTTACTGATACTGACCCTGAGTTTCATCTTTTGTCAGTCAGATTTGTTAGAACTGTGGCTCTGAAGTCATGGAGTGCATTTATACATCTGTCATGTTTCTGTTTCATGGCAAACCACCATGGTGTGTGTGTGTGCATGCATATTTATACAGATGCTACTCACTGGCCAATCAGTGACAGTCATCTGTTCACCCTGGAGGCTACTGGCTATGCTCTCCTGGCCCTTCTCAAGGATGGCGACTTTACCACAGCATCACCCATTGTGAACTGGCTGAAGACCAACCAGATATTTGGAGGTGGCGACGTATCCACACAGGTGAGATTTGTAGGTGTCTACCTGTCCACACAGGTGAGATCTGTAGGTGTCTACCAGTCCACACAGGTGATATGCTGCATCTGCTGGTAGATCAGAGATAAAAAGCTCAATCCTATTAAGAGAATGAACTGAACCGAACACACACACACACACACGCACACAAGGCTGTGAGGGTCATAACAGCAATAAACGATGTAACTATAATGCCTCCAGCACTATAATTCCTAAGCTTTCAAAATCCTAGATTTGACCAAGTTATAACACAAACTCTGCTCCACCATCAAAGAAGCACATACTACTTGTGTGTTACCTGTACATTTGCATTATAAAAGCAAATACCAAATGCAAGGTGGCCAGATGAGTGAGATAGCAATATTCATTGCTACCTATTGTTCCCTAAACACTTTAGCACCAACCCAAAATGCCAACTCAGGGACCTCTCAGGGACCTATGTTTTGATAACAGGAACAGGTAGAATAGTGTTATATCAGTCTCCTTACCAAAGGGTGAAGGTCTGGATCTGTGTAATGACTTAATATCATGGACCAAAATATATATTTACTACCATGACCAATTTAATTTAAATATTCAAATTCATTGAATGGTTACTGTCACAGTTATAAGTGTTACAAGGGATAATACGTAGGATGATTTGGCTCAGGAGAGTAGCTATTTCTAATAGGTAAACTAACTAGCATATGTCACAGTACAGCGGGCCCCCTGCTGGTTGCCCCCATCCACAGCGGCAGTTGTCTTGTTGTTGTGTTGTGTTCTTCCCACGGGTGGGCGGGGCCTGTGATCCGCCTCACCTGATGGTCATTTGTCTATATATGTCTTATCTTACCTGTTGACTGCTGGTCATTGTATCCTTCATTTGGATTGCGTCACAGGTTTTTGGTTTGCGCACTTCATTCATTAAAACCTCCCTTTTCCCTGAAACTTGGCATGATCGAAAAAGATGATTAAGGGAAGGCACCCTGAACAAACATGTGATAAAGACAAGCTTACTCTGTTTAAAGCAGTCCCTGTCCAAGTTCCCGCCAAACAGAATTAACTTTAATTGAATGTGTGAAGATGACTTCTTCTCAAGAGTTTATAACTTTGAAGATATTCTGAAAGTTGGAAGTTAGAAAGAACCGGCCGCAACATGGCAGCAACTCAATGCATTTAGGCACCTAGACATGGCCAAGACAATCTGCTGCAGTTCAATCCGAGCATCAGAATGGGGAAGAAAGGTGATTTAAGTGACTTTGAATGTGGTATGGTTGTTGATGCCAGACGGGCTAGTCTGAGTATTTCGGAATCTGTTGATTTACTGGGATTTTCATGCACAGCCATCTCTAGGGTTTACAGAGAATGGTCTGAAAAAGAGAAAATATCCAGTGAGCAGTTCTGTGGGTGCAAATGCCTTGTTGATGCCAGAGGTCAGAGGAGAATGGTCAGACTGGGTCGAGCTGATTGAATGCCAACAGTAACTCAAATAACCAGTCGTTACAACCGAGGCATACAATTCGCACAGGCTCACCCAAATTGGACGATAGAAGATTCAGGGTTGCCAACTTTTCAAGATCGCTTGGAGTGAGATTTGAACCTGGAGGAGGTGGCGAGTGTAAATTGTTGACCGGGGGGGTGGGTGGCGAACGTAAATTGTTACCGGGGCGGTGTAAAATGGACACAAATTAAGTATTATATCGCGATCGATCGATCACCAGTGGTTGCCGCCAGGATCAGAGGTAAATTTCAGCGTGAGAAATCAGAAGTGTGGCGTGAGAGCGTGTGAAGACGGTCAAATGTGTGAGCTGGCAACCCTGGAAGATTGCAAAAACATTGCCAGGTCTGATGAGTCTCGATTTCTGTTGCAACATTTGGATGGTAGGGTCAACAACAGTTGGCATCAACAACATGAAAGCATGGATCCATCCTGCCTTGTATGAACGGTTCAGATGTGCAGCCGACAAATCTGCAGCAACTGCGTGATGCTATCATGTCAATATAGACCACACACTCTGAGGAATGTTTCCAGTACCTTGTTGAATCTATGCCATGAAGGATTAAAGCAGTTCTGAAGGCAAAAGGGGGTCCAACGTGGTACTAGCAAGGTGTGCCTAATAAAGTGGACCAGACTCACACTGCACACAACTATAACTTGCCTCCACACAGGTCACATGTTATGGCCCCACTTTGGCTCAACTGTAGGTGGAGCCTATAACATGAACAGAAATGTAACTCAGGGGAATGCATTATAGGGAGAACACCAGACAGAATATTTACATATAACACAGGTTTACTCATGGTCAAAACATGCAACAACAACGTACAACTAACCAACATTCTATACACCAAACACCACCAAACAGATAACATATAACACCAGATAACAAACATACTATGCCATCTTGGGAACATAATAATCAAACAAAACAGACTACACTGTAAAAAAAAACAGTTTTTTTACAGGTTTTTCCCAATAAATTTTACAGTTTTTTCCTGTATTTTAAAATGACAGGGAAAGTGTATTACAATTACCAGAACAAACTGTTTATTTAAAAATGTCATGTGATTTAACAAGAAAAATCTGTATAAATTAAATACATTATAAATCTGTTTTTTAACAATTCTTAGATAATAATTTTAACTAAACAAACTGTAAAAAGAAAGTAATATTGATTAATCTTAATGAGACAAAGTAATAGAATCTTCTGGAATTAATTTCAAGGAAATATTACAAGACAACATTGATGCATGTTTTAATTTAAGTTTTGACATGTTAAATATGTGATTTTCATGTTATAAAAGTGAGTAAAAAGTAAAATGTTCTTGACTGTGATTTATTTTTATATTTATAACATACATAAAGAGTTAAGGCGTTCCAGATCCATCTCATTTTCAATCCACTATTAAATATGCACTGTATCTGTATCACTGTATCTACACTGTAAACCCGGATTAGGTTTTAATAAATTATTTTAGTAATCATTAATTATTATTTCATGTTTCATAAAAAATATTGCCATTACTAAATAAAACTAGTTGTTATCATTATTGAGCTGAAATAGGCATTGCAATGATCATGTTAAGTAAAGATAACTGAATATGTTAAGTTTATGATTGGTAGGGGTGGGGCCTGTTTGAATCGGACCACTGCACAGTGTGCATGAAGAGTTGTTCTGGTTGTGCATATTGTTTGAAGAACCTTTCGTTATCACCCCGCTGCAGCCCAAATGCATGAGTTTTGAAATCAGTGTTTCTTCAAATGAGTATTTGCAACGTCAGCTTTCAGTGCATGTAACTTATTTAGTTAACGCGTAATATATTCTTATCGGTTCATATAGTGCTAGAACATGTGTCTGGCATTCCTGTCCGATCATAGTTTAACTATAACCGTAGCGTTGAAATGTGTGTTCTGACGGTTCGGAGTTTATGGCTCATTTTAACTATTAATGTTATATATATTTTTATATTGAAGCGTCGGTCCAATGGGGGACGGCTGTAACGTGGCTCGCGCCACGGAGCGAGGAGACGGACACAATCGCTGAGAAGAGCGAGATTTATTGCAGGGCATTCCACAATCGTCATCGTAGTGGCAGGCAGGGGTCATAACAGGAGAGCCATCAAGGTTGGACAGGTACAGGGGCATAACGACACGGAAAGCAACAAACGACAGCAGGGCAACACGAAACTGAGAAACACATAAACGGTCAGACATCCAAAACAACCGACAACCAGACTGGGGAAATACAGGGACTATATGAACACTGAACTAAACTAGGAACAGGTGGGGACGATTATGACAGGGGCGTGGCGGACAATCAGGGAATCTCAGAGACAACGAGCGGGGCAGGGTAAACAGGCACGGAACACAGACACGAGGGAACCCAGAGTGGCAGCCACGAGAGGGGGCGTTGCCCTACGTGACAACGGCGCTACTTCCCATGAGTCTCTGCGACTCCGGTATCGTTATCTGTTAATGTGATGTCTATGCATGTGTTGATTAATTGTGTACTTGATTATGTGCATTACTTGGTTTAAGTCCCCCTTCATCAATTTATGTAGTTGTACTGTGTGAATTATTCTATGCCATGTTTGTGTAGTGTTGTCGTGTTATTGCCGTTCTCTCATGTTTTGTGTCTAAATTAAGTCTCTTCTGCGTGATCGTGGGGTCTGGCGTGATTATGTTGTTGAGGCAGTTTGAATTTAAAAAGCCTTGTGCTGCGGTGGATCTGTTTGCTACCTCTCCTTCCTACACCACACTGCAATATTGTTATAATTGAATGTGAACTAGAGTAAAGACCACATTCAATTTTAGGAATATTTCCTTTAAAATGACAGTGTTGCATGTTAAGTGTTATAATCACCGTTTTTTTACAGTTTATGTATGTTTTTTAATTTACAGTACTTATCTGTTTTTTTACATAAACTGTAAAAAAACGGTAATTTTCTGGAAACGGGGGCGCCAGAAAATTGCCGTTTTTTTACAGTTTATGTATGTTTTTAAATTTACAGTACTTATCTGTTTTTTTACATAAACTGTAAAAAAACGGTAATTTTCTGGAAACGGGGGGCGCCAGAAAATTGCCGTTTTTTTTACAGTTTATGTATGTTTTTAAATTTACAGTACTTATCTGTTTTTTTACAGTAATTTTCTGGCGCCCCCATTTCCAGAAAATTACCGTTTTTTTACACTTTTTTTTTTTACAGTGTACAGTACACTAATCTAAACCCATTACTACACTAACTAAAGTATAACAGAACTAGAAATAAAGATGCTCAACTCTATCCTGGTGTTCTTAGACATCAACAACCTGCATGTGTGTATATGTACAATATATTGCCAAAAGTATTCGCTCACCTTCTTCAGGGTTGCCAACTTTTCAAGAGCACTTGGAGAGAGATTTGAACCTGAAGGGGGTGGCGAGTGTAAATTGTTGCCGGGGGGGGTGTAAAATAGACACAAATTAAGTATTATATCGCGATCGATCGCCAGTGGTTGGCGCCAGAGCGAACTAGTAACTCATTGAATCATAGATGTGGATCAGAGGTAAATAAACTAGATTTTTTTTCGGCGTGAGAAATCGGATGTGCGGCGTGAGAGCGTGTGAAGACGGTCAAATGCATGTGTCTCACGCTCAATGCGTGAGAGTTGGCAACCCTGCCTTCTTTGACTCACATATGAGCTTAAGTGACATCCCATTCGTAATCCATAGGGTCCAATATGACGTTGCACCACCCTTTGCAGCTAGAACAGCTTCAACTCTTCTGGAAAAGTTGTCCAGAAGGTTCGAAGTCCAGGGAGTTGACGTTTCAGCTCTGCACCCCTCCCATTGGCCATCTGTAGGTGTAGTCTACATCTGGTTCATATGTCTACTTCCTTGGGTGTGGTTCAATGTGCATGACAAAAAAAATCCTCACTCATAAAAAATAATGCTGTTGTATCACCTGCCACCACTGGCGAGTGAAATAATTATATTACTCCCAAATTAAATATTTATTTATTTATTTTAATCGCAGTCTGATCCCTGGCATGTGCCTTAGTTTTTTTTTCAAAATAAAAGACGACCCACCCAGAACGTATCCGTGACCCACTTTTGGGTCGTAACCCACCAGTTGAGTTTAGTTCATGTGCGTTAACGAAATGTCCCATGCTCATCTTTGTCAAGCGTCAACTCCTTGTGGTTGTGTCTGCACTCATTGCACAATCCAGAATAGATGTGTTCACATCATACTCGTCTCATCATCCTGCCTAACCTCGCCCGTCACAGTAAATAGTCCTGTGTAGTCCTACTGTCATATGTATATAGTTCTTTGTAGCCCTACTATCCTATGTAGCATCCTGGTCCTGGAGGAAAGTTTCCTTTCACTGTACCGTTACTTGAAATATTTGTATCCATTAATTCAGAAAATTTGTACCTCTTGAATAGAATAAAAGGCTTTGGCTAATTATATATATCTATCCAACAACCTGATATTTAGTCCAACAGTGTGTCGATCTAATAAACCTGTTGCTCTCCTCTTCCTCAGGCTACTGTTGTGGTCTTTGAGGCTTTAGCAAAGTACACAGCAGAGAAACCAAAAGCACCCCCAATTGAAAGAGATATGAACGTAATCGTCACATCCACTGCAAAATCAACCAGTTTTAAAGGCCTCTTCTCCAAAACAACCAGAGGTCTACAGCGCTCTGACAAGGTAAGGGAGAGCAGGAGGAGAGATGAAGGAGAGATGGAGGCATGAAGTGGACATAATTTAAACTGTGAAGAAGCTGTTGTCACATTTAAGTAATAAGCTACATTTTCAATTGGGTTAAGGTACCAATTTAATGTTCTAAGATCTCCCTGTTGGTAAAAGCCATACATTCCCTAACGGTACATGCAGGGAATCTTGAACTGTATGTATGCTTGTGCCTTTTTCTGTTTTTAATTACAGAAACATTCATTGCTTTTATAAGGTGCTCCTTGTACAGAGCACCTTATAAAAGCAATAAATGTTTCTGTAATTAAAGAATTTTTTCTTTTTTTTTTTGGGTGACAAATGTGTGATGTGTAGTCAGACACAATGTTATGTTTCAGGACTAAACACGTAATTTCATTGCTATTGTCTCCAAATTAATTTGCTATTGTCATGTCTGCCCTTCAACGCCCCTACCTCAAGTGATTACTTGTATGTATTAACCCCCCTTGTTTTGCCCCCTTGTTGTTTGTGACATCTTGTTCAGTCTTATCTAGCTTTTCTACCAGTTTTCTCTGCTGTTTTTGTGGTTTACCTTGGACTGATTATTCAGCATGATTTCAGATCACCCCTTCAATCTCTTACTGAAACCCTTTTTACTTAATCTGCTCCTGACAATCTGGCAATTTTAAAGAATTCAATTTGTTATGAAGCAGTATACATTAAGTTAGCGACATTCAGATAAAGATTTTTTTAAGTTTAATGCATTGCTTGAACTGCATGGAACAGTTCCCGGCAGGAGGTGACTTAACAGTGACGGCGTCCGGACATGGAGAAGGGTCCATAAGAGTGAGTGAAGTGATTATGCTCAAACTATAGAACAATAAAATAAACTATGGAAAAATAAAATGAACCAGGCAGATTCAGCCAATGGGCATTCAGTCATCAGCTCACAGTTGCCTTCATTTCTTCAAGGTTGTCACCCTATATTACACCAGACCTGACAAAAATGCTACCAAATGCAAAAACTTTGAGCTGGACGTTAACATTACCAGAAACAGAGAAAGTATGTCTACTAATCATCTTTATTTTGTATTTTGCATCAAAATAACCCAGTCCAGTATTTCATGTTATACAGTAGAAAATCAATTTTAAGTTATTATGTTCATGATTGCTTAATTCACATTAAAATTCATTCTTGAACACAATTCATTTTTTTATGTTGCATGTTTTAATTTTAAGGTAAATCACTTTATTATATTATTTTATAATAATATAATTTTTATTATATTATTTTGCAGCTTCTTATGACCAGGCACTAAGAAGTTATACACTTAGCATTGAGACCAAGTAAGTTTAGTATATATTTGTAAAAAAAAAAAAAAAAAAGTAAATGTGCCATATTTGTCAATTGTGATTTTTTCACCACAATCGAAATTTGTCCTCTACTTTTTACCCATCTGTGCAGTTAGAACACACACACACACACACACACACACACACACACACACACACACACACACACACACACACACACACACACTAGTGCAGGGGTAATCAATTAAATCTTTCCGCGGTCCATTTTTGGCAGATAGCTCAGACCTTAGGTCCGGATTGTTGAGCGCGGGGGGGGGGGGGGGGGGGGGGGGGGGGGGGGGGGGTGGCGAACGAAAGTTGTTGAGCGGGGGCGAACGTAACACTCAAATGGGTGGTGAACGTAACACTCGTCTAAAAATAAATTCTCCGGTTTAAAATATAGTCTCCCGTTAAAAAATTTTTGGCATTTGGGTCCGTATCTAGTTAATCAGGAATGTGATTGGGTCCGGACAGGACGGCGTTCGGGTCCGGATCCGGACCGCGGTCCGCCATTTGGTGATACCTGCACTAGTGATTACTAGGGGGCTGTGGTGCACAAGAGCCCAGAGCAGTGGACAGCCCTAGCCCAGCGCCCGGGGAGCAGTTGGGGTTAGGTGCCTTGCTCAAGGGCACCTCAGTCATGGCCTTAGGCCTGGGAATCGAACCCACGGCCCTCTGGTCACAAGACCAGTTCCCTACCACCAGACCATGACTGCCCCCCCCCCAAAAAATGTATGGTGGAATACTTCCTGACGTAGGATTCGAACCACCTTTGTCCACATGCGTTGTAGACTTCAGCATTGTAGGTGGGAGCACCTTGCTCAACATATAGAGCTATTGGAGATGACCCAAGAGATATTTGGAGATGGAGATATTTGATATACATACAAGCATAACATTTTTGGTTTTTTTTTCATTGTTCTAGTAACAGTTCTAGTCAGATTTTGATTTCTGTTAATGGTAATGGCTGCAGGGGAGGACTCCCTTTATTGTGTTGACTCCTTTATTGTGTTGACTCCTTTATTTCAACAGTATTAATTTCAACTGAATAAGATAAGATAATTCTTAATCCTTTATTAGCCCTACACTGGGGGAATTCTGTGTGGGACTGTAGGTATCTTGAACTGCCTACTGCACTAGCTAGGATACATTCTACGAGAATTACTCTGGATAAGAACTTCTGCTAGATGCCAAAAATGTTAAATTAATGACTCCTTAATTAAAGGGTTTTGGTGCAGTGTGATGTCAGCATCTCTTTATATGCCTTTCTTAATCTAAGAAAAATGAACAAATCTAAGAAAAACATAGATATAAATTAATTTTTCAAACATCCCTAAAATATTGTTATGGTATTTTTAATCAGAATAGACATATTGCAAACTCTCATACTGTTAACATACGCAATGTCAGAATCAGAATCAGAAAAAGTTTTATTGCTATTGTCAATGAACAGGGTTCGCAGACTAGGAATTTGTTTCGGCATTAAGGTGCAACAAGAAACAAGTAATAATAAGGGAATATAAATAGAATGAATAAAGTGAATAAAAGATTAATAAAAATACAAAGGGCATAAAAATACAGGGGCAGAATGTGCAACAACAGTACTATGTACAGCAGTGCATGTGGAATAGTGCATGTGGAATAGTGCATTCCAAGAAAAGTGACGAAGGCAGGTTGTGCGGGATAAGTAACATGATTATGTGCTGTTCTTGAGTCCAATGGCAGAGGGAAAGAAACTGTTCTTGTGGCGGGAGGTTCTGGTCTGAATGGACCGAAGCCTCCTGCCCGAGGGGAGTGGATCCAATAGTCCGTGTGCGGGGTGAGATGGATCTGCTATGATCCGATCCGCTCTCCCCACAGTCCTGGAGACGTACAGTTCTTGGAGAGATGGGAGGCTGCAGCCTATCACCTTCTCAGAGGAGCACACGATGCGCTGCAGCCTTTGTCTGTCCCTGGCAGCGGCCCCGGTGTACCACACCGTGATGGAGGAGCTGAGGATGTACTCAATGATGGCCGTGTAGAACTGTACCATCAGCTGGGCCGGCAGTTTGGCTTTCCTCAGCTGCCGCAGAAAGTACATTCTCTGCTGGGCCTTCTTGATGAGGGAGCTGATGTTCGGTTCCCACTTGAGGTCCTGGGTGATGGTGGTACCAAGGAACCGGTAATAGTCCACAGTGGTGATGGGGGTGTCGGTAAGGATGAGTGGGGACAGGGGGCTTGTGGCTTTCCTGAAGTCCACAATCATCTCCACTGTCTTCTGGGCGTTGAGCACCAAGTTGCTGTTGCTGCACCAGGTCATGTGTCACCTCTGATACAAAATAATACAGTAGTTGAAATGAGACCCTGTACATAATTCAGAAAAAGTTTATATAAAACAATCTGTAAAGTTCATGTTGATAATGTGTAAAGCTCACACTGACAAATCTGTTCTTAGGTTCCTGAACAAGGAGCGGGAAGCTGCTATGACAATTCTTGATGTTGGCATGTTGACGGGGTTTGTACCGGACATGGCGGATCTGGAAAATGTATGATATCATTCAGCAGCCTGAAGATAAGAATGAAAATCTCCCCATTGGTGCCTACCTGTAGCCGGGTTTACATTCAAACATTTCACAAATTTTATGCGCAGGTCTAAAAATGTACTGTTCAAGTTCAAATTAACACAGAAATGAACTAATTAGTATAATAGTATAATTAACCTAATTAATATAATCCATTCATCAATTGAGACTAGCTGGCTTTCCATACAAATATTCCACAAATTTTACAAAATGAATATTTTTTTTTGCAAAAGTCATGTTTCCACCAGGGGTGGAGCGAGAGGGTGTCTTATGGGGCTTTTAGATTTGACAAATGTTTCCCAGGACTTTTTCAGATACTAAAGTTAAAAAATAAAAATAAACACAAAAAATTATCTAAAAAAAAAAAATTTTGAGAGAGGGATAAGGGGTGGCATTGAAACAAGCAAAATTGAGAGATTTAACTTGTAACATACATACTGATGCAACCTGGACACATCATCAGTGATGTTACCTGGGGTCACAGATTGTTTCTTGAGGCAACCTCTGCTGCCTCGGTGGCCTCCTTGATGGCCCTTCGTTTGTTGGCCCCCGTGATGCCCAAGATGTTATATGTCTTGCAAACATGGCCCGCAAATCCTCTGCATCCCACTTCAATGGGCACACACTGTGCTCGCCACCCGTTATTCCGGCACTCCTCCACTAGCTCAGCATACTTTGCCCTTTTCCTCTCATTTGCCCCCTCAATACGGTCCTCCGAGGGTACAGTGAGTTCTAGGAGAACGATATGCTTTGAGGACCTTGAGAGAAGCATGTCAGGTCGCAGTGTTGTAGTTGCAACTATTTCTGGGAACTTCAGTTGCTTCCCCAAGTCAACTTTCAACTCCCAGTCTTGAGCTGTTGATAACAGGCCAGCTGCTGGTGCCCTGGCAGCTGATATTTGTTTTTCTCCAGCCCGGATAAAAGCGATGGTGGTCTTTGGTTGGCAGCGGCGCCTGCACTGGACGATTCCACAGCTGATGGTGTTTGCGATGGCTTTCAGGACGTGATCGTGGCGCCAGCGGTAGCGCCCACGCCCAGGGCTTTTGGACAGCAGCTGAGGATGTGTTCCAGGGTTCCTCTCTTCAGGCAAAGCTTGCAGGCTGGTGACTCCTCCAATCCCCAGCTAAACAGGTTGGATGGGCTTGGTAAATCGTCATAGACAGCCTGGATCAAGAATCGTATGCGTTGGGGTTCTGCTGTCCACAGCTCTGCCCAAGAGACTTTGCGGTCAATTGCGTGCTCCCACCTTGTCCAGGCTCCCTGTTGTCTCATTCCAACCATCTTGCTGGCCCGCTCCTCCTCTACTGATCCCCGCACCTCCTGTTGCACCAGTAATCTCCTTTCCTTGCCCTCCACCTTATCATATTGAGATGCTGTGATGCTTCCCAGGCCAGATTTTCCCTGAGCCACTATTCCGACCATTGCCTTGTGCCATATCCGTGACTCGGCCACATCTGCAGCCTCTACTGCCCTCCATTTCCGCCTTGTCCTCATTTCAATCCCAGCCTGGGAGACTTTTGGGTCCTCTGAATCCCTGTATTGCAGCACTTTCCTGACACAGCACACTTTGAACTCCTCGTTCAGGCTGCTGATGGGGAGCTTTAGCTTGCTGTTCTGGCCATAAAGGGCAATGTTGCTCAGGCTTCGAGGAAGACCCAGCCACTTCCTTAGAAATCTGCTCACTCTCCTTTCAAAGCCTTCAACGGTGGAGATTGGAACTTCGTAAATTAGGAGTGGCCAAAGAATCCGTGAGAGGATGCCATTGTTGGTAAATCCAGGCCTTAAACTTGCCAGGAAGGCCTGATTTGTCCACTGCAGTTAGCCATGTTTCCAGCTCAAGGTTGGTTGAATGGATGGCTGCCGTGTCTTTCTAAATAAGTTGACATGTCGATACGTCATCATTGATTTCAAAAACTCTTCGATCAATGTTTTTCGCATTTTGGCTTTAGTAATGTTCCGACTTTTTCACCTCGTCGTAGTGTAAAAATCTTTTGTGATGTTTGGGTGTTTTCCTAATTTTGGCCTTTTCCCATGCAGGTGTTTTCTTTAAAAAATTCACAAAAACTTGGTGGATGGAAAACCCACTTCACACAAAATTACACAAATTGTAATCAGCTACACAATGCGTGAAGAACAGGAAGTAGAAACATTTAATATAAATAAGGGCGTACTCACACTAGGCTCTGCGATCCGGGCCCGGGCACGGTTGCCTGCCGAAGCACGGTTCGTTTGGCTAGTGTGAGCGCTCCAACCGTGCCCGGGCCCGGATCAGTTAACCGTGCTCGGGCCCGCTTTGAAGAGGTGGGCCAGGGCACGATTCATGTGGACTCGGGCACGGTTCGCTTCTAGTGTGAGCGCTATCCGTGCCCGGGCCCGCTTGGTGCCTCGTGTGATTGGTTCATTTCGCTGGAACTCAAACATGACATCAGTGATGCGACGCTCACGTTAAACAGTCATAGCGGCAAAGCGATTATCAGACAATCGTTGTGTTAAATTATCGATAAATCTGTGCTTGCACCGTGTTTCTGCACTCCCAAAACGACTCCAAAAATACAATAAAAAGAGAATCGTGAACTCCATAGTGTTGTGCGAGCGCGCTTTTTTTCCAAATAAAGCGGCGTTGTGATGACGTAAGCGTGCTCGGGCCGGGTTGCTGAAGCCAGTGTGAGTGCAGGCCAGAGGGGGAGTGGGGAGGGGGGATAACCGGGCCCCAGCACGGATCCAGCAAACCGTGCCTAGTGTGAGTACGCCCTTAGTGTAAAACGGGTCAGAAGTCATAGGTCATAAAATATTTTATCATCTGAAACCTACAAGCATTTGGAATAGCATCTAAATAATTATTACAAAATATGACTATAATTAATATTAATAAATTGTATAGCACTTCTTTAAGCTTTATCATCATGGGAATGTTGCCCAAAACAAACAAACCAAAAAGGCTACTAGAACAGTTTGTCAAAATAAAGTAATTGTGATTAAGTTCAGTGTTTACAGATGCGTTTTACCTTTTTTCAGCTGATGAGAAAGGACAAGTACATTGATGGGTTTGAGATGGACAAACAGCTTTCTGAGCGAGGATCCCTCATCATCTACTTGAAGCAGGTATCAGAACCGACTCTCAACTCCATATCATATTATATTAATAAAGATGATGTGTTCTATAATTCCAGAAAATTAGTTAATGAATTAATTAATCAATGAACTAAAATGTGGTAACATGGGTAGGGTAATAATAAATGTGAAAAGTCAATATAGCTTTTATACATATAAAATATAGCTTTTATACATATAAAATATAGCTTTTATACATATAAAATATAGCTTTTATACATATAAAATATAGCTTTTATACACTGGGACAACATTTGTGTTAGCATTCCATTTTTCATACTTGTTCTCCAGCTTCTCATGTTCCTTCTTTCGGAGCTCTATTATAGCTGCTCTGTTCTTTGCTGATCTGTTATAACTTCCTCGTTGGTTTGACATTATATATCTGGAGGTCCTGGAGCCTGAGTAGTTCTCAACTCTCTGTGGCTCTTCCCATTTGGGTTTGGGGTGGTTTGTATACAATCCTGCCACTTGTTTGTGTCTTTCAGGCACTTTTTTTTTTTTTGCAAAGTCTGCACCTTGGGTCTTGTCAGTCATTGGATGACCCCTGCTTCAATTTACATAGAGATTAGTGCTTGTTCGTATGCTACCAACACTGTTGCTATAATTATGTTGTTCTTTAGTCATGCCATTTCCAGCCATTGATAGTTGTCTCATGTCAGCCAACTCTGCTCTCTGTAGAACGGGTTATGCTGACATGACACCTCCTCTGTTACCATAGTTGCATCCTTAGATGTCTCACCCATGTGTGGAGTGCTTCATACTCTGTGTTCCATGTATTGTGAAGAGTTCTTTGGTCATCAAGGTCGACATAATTGAGCATAAATAAGAATGACACCCAACATAGTAATCGCATCAAACAACACAATAAATTGATGACAGTGTCACTTCTATAGCTGTAGTATTGTCACATCAAAGGCATTCTACCACCTCCAGCTCCACCTCTGGACCTGTGCCACCAGCCAACGTTACAATGTTATTTAATCTATCACCTATTGTGATTGAACCTCAGATAATCATTTGACAGTTTTCTATTTTGAACTTAATGATTGGTTTACTTGTCAGAACTATGTTCCAACCACAAAACCTCTTTCTCTCTCTCCTGTCACGCCCCCCTCCATCTTTGTCCTCTCTCTCTCTCTCCCTCACCAGGTTTCAAATAAACGTAAAGAGAAAATAGCTTTCAAGGTGCACCAGATGTTAAATACTAATCACCCTCAACCTGCAGGAGTCACGATATATGAGTATTATGCCACTGGTGAGAAACCCACACAAAAACAAACACATGGATGAGCATGCTACACTGGTACATTGTATGCAAAACTTTCATTTGCTGTGGTTTGCTGTGTTTCCAGAGAACCGCTGTGTGATGTTTTACGACACGAGCAGAGAGCGAGCGAGTGGATTGCTCTACACAATCTGCCCCAAAGAGGTTTGCACTTGTGCTGAAGGTATGTCACCGCACTGTGTCCCCTATCTACTCCCACAACTGGGGTTGCGGGTGGGATGTGTATGTGTGTGTGTGTTAGAGAGAGAGAGAGAGAACAAGAACTTTAAGCAAGATTACTGTGAAACTGCCACTGCAGGATGTTCCGCTTTACAGAAATCTGATTAACCTTGCTGTCAATGCTAGATTATCTCCACCTACAGAATAGGGATGTCCCGATTCAGCTTTTTGAACTTCCGATCCGATACCTATATTTATTTGCACTTCCAATCCAATACCGATATCGGCCAATACCGATACCGAGCATGTATTAAAGTTTAAAGTTATTTAGCCAACTTACCTTGTTGTCAAACTCATGTTAAAAAGCGCTTTACCAGGGTTGCCAACTTTTGACGTTCGCTTGGAGTGAGATTTTAACCTGGAGCCGGTGGCGAGTGTATTTTGTTGAGCGGGGGGTGGGGGGGGGGGGGGGGGGTGTCGAACGTAAAATGGACACGGATTCAGTGTTATATCGCCGGTGGAAGGCGCCAGAGCTAGCGAACTAGTAACGTATTGAATCATATATGTGGATCTGAGGTAAATAAACTGGATATTTTTTTCCGGCGTGAGATATCGGAAGTGTGGCGTGAGAGCGTGTGAAAACGGTCAAATGCGTGTGTCTCACGCTCAATGCGTGAGAGTTGGCAACCCTGCTTTACTCTTGATAACAAGTAGCCAGCTGAATTAGGTGTGTTTGAATAATACACAATGGTTGGTAAGGAGAAACTGACCTGTTTATTTAGCAATTAATAAACTTAAAATAGACAAAGTAATAAATAACAAACAGAAATGGCATCAGTAAACCAAGGCTTAAAAAGCCATAAGTGCAAATAATATTGTAAATTGTATTTTTAAAAAGTGGCAGTTTGTCACGCTTCGGAAACGTTTCTGCCAGTGTTAGTTGTGTAGGACCTTTCTTTTTGTCTTCGATTTTCTTTAGAAACTCTTCGTGTTGTTTATGGTGGTATTTCGCTAAATGCTTGATTAGATTGGTTGTATTAAACATTCTTAAAGATTTACCACAATGCTTGACTATACTGTGGCATATGTTGCACTCTACCTCTTCGTCTTTGTCGTCCTTTAAGGTAAAATAATCCCACACAACTGACATTTTTACGGATAACTTCAAATGGTTAGGAGGTGCCACTGAGCTAAATTGGGGAGATGCTATGTTTGTGTGCTGAAGGTGTGCTGGAAAATGTGGACCAGATTTTACTCTCATTGGCGAAAACACACCAAAAACTGGAATTGATTTTCTAAATGGGTGCGCTGGAACACCCAGATCGGGAGTCTGGATCTGCATATTCTCATGCCTGCCGATCCGATACCGATACGCATGTTTTGCAAATATAGGCGGCCGATCCGATCCAAATATTGGATCGGGACAAGCCTACTACAGAAATCTGTTTCACTTTCCTCTCACTGCTGGATTATCTCCCATACAGAAAACTGCCCAACACTGAAGGCTGATGCCCCAAAGACAGACATCCGCAATAGGGCAGCCTGTTCCAGCAATGATTATGGTAAACCCTCTGTATGCATGTGTGTGTGACCATGTGTGTGTGACCAGGAAGAGCAGGTAAAGTATGGTGCTAGCAACATTAAATGCATATACCAGGAAGTGCCTGGAGAAAGTCTGGATAAATGCATCAAGTGCTGTACATGTAGATGGAGAGAAAGTGTATGTGTGTGTGCTCAGAACAGATAGGCAGTGTTACAATTTTAAAATGTATGTGTATTCTAGTAACTTATTAGAAACCTGTGGTAATTTTTTGTGTTTCACTACCTTTTTTTGGCTTTATTAATATCCAGACTCATCTGTCCAGACTTTTATTACTGTGCAGACTCTCCAGACTATCTCCTCTCCACTTTTCTTTTCTTTTTGTGGTTCAGTTTACAAGGCAGCTATGAAGGACGTTAGGACATCTGACAACACGGACATCTACACCTTCACCATAGTCAAAATGCTTAAAGAGGGTGAGTGTGTAGTGCAAGTTCCCTGACTGGCTTGATGTACTGCAGAAAGAATCAATTATGCCCAATAAGTTTAAGGTATTTAAAAATGCCTCACCAACAATGATCAAACAGACCCCATTCCAGGCCAGTTCTTTTTCATTTTTAAATATTGTGTCACTGGTTGTGCCTTACAATTGCATATAGTTATGAAACTAAATACAGATGAATACATTTGTAATGGTAACTTCCTATTTGGCCAACCCACACCTTTTAACAGCCTATTACAAAAACCTTTTGAATTACATTTCTAAAAGTGTTTTATATGGTGTACACTATATTGCCAAAAGTATTCGCTCACCTTCCTTGACTCATATATGATTTTAAGTGACATCCCAAGCCTAATCCATAGAGTTCAATATGACGTTGGTCCACACTTTGCAGCTAGACAGACCCTCCAGAATTTTGCGATGTTGCGATTTGCAACTTCAACGCAAATTCAAGCAAACCCCACAAATTCAGGGCGGTATTGCAACTTCAGCCAATCACCGCAACTTTCCCGCAAATTTGACCAATCACCCGCCTTACTTCCATGTGTATGTTCAAGAGGAGCAGACTGAAAGCAGCATGAGCGAGGCGAACATTTCACACTTGCTGACGAAAATAACAGCAAAAGTTCGGGAAAAGCAGTATCCCGGTACACTACATGAAAGCGGGGGTAATCTGTTTTTTTTTTTTTTTGTTTTCAGTGTTTTATTGTTTCACAACGATGGGTTCATACATGTAGTTCCAACAAGTTTAACATTTCTAGCACCAGCCCATCCACTCCCAAGTGATTTTTCATAGTCTTTTAAGAGACGGAAAGTCTATTTCTGCCACCGAGCTGTTGCACTTCGAGGTATCATTTAAAAAAAGTGAGAGGGATCGTTCTGCATTCTCTGTCCCAAAACCTGTGTTTCAGGGGGTGGGGCATACAAAAACTTGAGGGATCATTCCTGCCCAAATTATTTCATACCACATAGAGTAAGAGAAATAAAATCATTGCTTGACATGTTAAAACCAGGGGTAAAACACAGGATAAGAAGCATAATACCCATAAGGAGATCCAAATAAATAAATAAATGGACAATAAATACATGGGTAAATAAATAGGTAAATAGATAATTAAAATGGATTACTAAATAGAGGAAACCATACAACATTTACACCCTATTGCAATGTAATCACAAAAAAAAGCAAAAACACACCGCAACTTGCATCGAAATTTTTTTGAAAAACACCCGCATCATCAAACATTCAGACGCTCCAGAATTTTGCAATGTTGCGATTTGCAACTTCAACGCAAATTCAAGCAAACCCCGCGAATTCAGGGCGGTGTTGCAACTTCAGCCAATCACCACAACTTTCCCACAAATTTGACCAATCACTGATGTCGTCTTGATGTGACGTCGACAAACTCCCGCCTTACTTCTGTGTATACGTTCAAGAAGAGCAGACTGAAAGCAGCATGAGCGAGGCGAACGTTTCACACTTGCCGACGAAAATAACGGGAAAAGATCAGGAAAAGCAGTATCCCGGTACACTACATGAAAGCGGGGGTAAACTGGTTTTTTTATTGTTTCACAACAACGGGTTCATACATGTATTTCCAACAAGTTTAACATTTCTAGTACCAGCCCATCCACTCCAAGTGATTTTTCATAGTCTTTTAAGAGACGGAAAGTCCATTTCTGCCACTGAGCTGTTGCACTTCGAGGGATCATTTCAAGAAAGTGAGAGGGATCATTGTGCATTCTCTGCCCCAAGACCTGTGTTTCAGGGGGTGGGGCATACAAAAACTCGAGAGGGATCATTCCTGCCCAAACTATTTCATACAACATAGGAGTAAGAGAAATAAAATTATTGCTTTAAGTGTTAAAACCAGGGGTAAAACACAGGATAAGAAGCATAATACCCATAGGGAGATCTAAATAAATAAATAAATAAATAAACTACTAAATAGAGGAAACCATACAACATTTACTCCCTATTGCAATGTAATCACAAAAAAAAGCAAAAACACACCGCAACTTGCATCGCAATTTTTTTTTTTTAAACACCCGCAACATCAAACATTTTAGCCCGCAACAATCACAAAAGAGGCCCGCGAAATCCTGGTGGGACTGGCTAGAACAGCTTCAACACATCTGGGAAGGCTGTCCACAAGATTTAGTGTGTTTATGAGGATTTTTGGCCATTCTTCCAGAAGCCCATTTGTGAGGTCACAAACTGATGTTGGACGAGAATGCCTGGCTCTCAGTCTCCACTCTAATTCATCCCAAAGGTGTTTTATCGGATTGAGGTCAGGACTCTGTTCAGGCCGGTCAAGTTCATCCACATCAGATTGCCATTCATGTCTTTATAGACCTTGCTTTGTGCTCTGGTGCACTGGTCATGTTGGAAGAGGAAGGGGCCAGCTCCAAACTATTCCCATAAAGTTGGGAGCATGGAATTTTCCAAAATGTCTTTGTATGCTGTGATGAAGCATTCAGACCAGCTCCTGAAAAACAACCCCACACCATAATCCCCCCTCCACCAAACATTACACATGGCACAATGCAGTCAGACAAGTACCATTCTCCTGGCAACAGCCAAACCAAGACTCGTCCATCAGATTGCCAGATATAGGCCGTAAGGTGAACCCCGTTTTCGTTCTGATCCGCTCCGCGATCTCCGAACTACATGCCCGTTAGCTGATAAAAACGATCAGGTTATATTGCACTTACCAAAAAAGTTTCGCGTCACAGAATCCTGTACTTTGTTTGAATCGAGACGTTTTCTGAAGAACTATTTTCCTCACGCTGAATGACGATTTTGACGTCAAAAGACACCGCGTGACCGCGCTAAACCAATCACGTAACCGATTTACGACAACAAACGGGAAAAAATGACAACCTGCCTAGTGCTGTCAAATATAATCTACAGAAAGAAATCTCCCAAAATATAATTTTATAGTGGGCATAAAATAATTATTATCAACAATATCGTTGATTAATATTATTTTATGCCCACTTTATATACAATAACGCACTATTTAGTATTTATTTGGCCCTCAGAAATACATGAATGAGCATTATCATAATCCTCATTCATGTATTTCTGAATTGGGCCAAATTAATACTAAATATTGCTTTATTTACAGCACGAATTACAATTATGCAAGTGACCTTTCATGTTGTCAGTTGATCAATTAATGGAAATAATTCCAATAATTATTGATAGCCATCCATGTGTTTGTAACAGGGGCTAAATGAATTCCAAGCAGTGCTTTATTTATAGAACAAACAACTATTGTGCAAGTGGATGATAAGGTTACCCTTTCATGTTATTTTTATAAATAAATGGAAATAATTTTATTTTTTTTAGGAATTATTTATCAATAATTATCAATTATCAAGGACCCTTCAGGTATTCATTTATTCACTAACAACACATAAAAAACTATCAAAACAATGAGGGTATACACATCAACTGGCATAAACTTATATACGTATATACATAACCATAATAAAAGGAATGACAATGACACAAATAGAATAGAGGTAAAATCACACACACACACACACACACACACACACAGTGTATGACATGTAGAACAGAATCAGGGGCTGGATTTCTTATCATCATGTCACGTGAAGGTTTCCATCTTCAGTCTGTGTCCTTGATGTGAATGAGGATGCTCTACACACACACACACACACACACACACACACACACACACACACACACACTCTGTCCTTGATGTGAATGAGGATGCTCTACACACACACACACACACACACACACACACACACACACACACACACACACACACACACACACACACACACTCTGTCCTTGATGTGAATGAGGATGCTCTACACACACACACACACACACACACACACACACACACACACACACACACACACACTCTGTCCTTGATGTGAATGAGGATGCTCTACACACACACACACACACACACACACACACACACACACACACACACACACACACACACACTCTGTCCTTGATGTGAATGAGGATGCTCTACACACACACACACACACACACACACTCTGTCCTTGATGTGAATGAGGATGCTCTACACACACACACACACACACACACACACACACACACACACACACACACACACACACACACACTCTGTCCTTGATGTGAATGAGGACGCTCTGGTCATCCTTCACTTCAGCAGCTTCCTGCTACTTGCCTTGTACAAAAGAAAAGAACAAAGGATGAATAAATAGGCAGGCAAAAAAATGAAGACATTTTTCCTGGTGGTGTGGTGTTGTAAAAATGGTGCTAGGTGTTGCACCCAAAAAAAGATTTCTTGTGCACACAGATGTACAGCACTGCCAGGACACACCTCTAGAGACAAGTGTGGATCTGGGGCCGCCCAGCAACACACAGGGACAGTCCCAAGTGTACAAGTGTGAGAGAGGGGCAGTGGGGGGTGGGGGAATGGACCGGGGGAGGGGCTTGCTGCTGTAAAGCAGTGTGTTGACCAGACAGGGCATCAGGATGAGGAGCCACAATTCTAAACAGGTATTCAGTGGCATAATAACATCAGGCATGCTATGACATTTATACAAACATACCCAGTACCCCATTAAAGTCAAAGTGTGCTTCATTCTATATCAAAGATCTCAAAACAATGGGGGGGGGGGGGTATTATAGGCATAGGGATGTTATGTATTGGAAAGTAATTTCACACCCACACACATCACATTATGGCAATTCAGACATACATTGATATTAGAATTAGACAAATACAAGGATTGTGTAGCAGTATAGGCTACATAGTCATTCAACTTCTCCCAACATCTGTGTGTGTGTTGGGGGATGGGATGCATTTGCATAGACTACCTACTGTGTGGTGGGGGGAGAGGGTGATACACAGTCTTACCTGCAGTTAATTCTGTGTTTTTGTCAAAGCTTCTTTATGGCGTCTGCCACCCGCGACGACAAATTTGCAGCCTTTCTTGCAAATGATGCAGATGGCAGGAAGAACGGAGCCAGAGCTGGAGATGGACAGGCTTGATCTGGACCGAAGTGTCCTGGTCGGAGTATTCCCAGTAGTTTGGCGGTCCTGTTGGTCATCTCCCCTCTCTGTTTCTCGCACGAGACGCCGTTTAGTTCTTCCGATCTCTCGCTGGTCAATAATCATCCGTTACATGTGGGATGTAAACCCGCATCATCGGGAATTTCTTCAAATGCAGTTCAAGAGTGTTTGAAACTTTCTGCTACGTCTCTGCACTCGCCCCGCAACTCTAGCCACTGCCGAAGACTATTTCGAAAATTATTCCACCTTGTGCTGGTGAAATTCTGTATTTCCTCATGTTTAACAGACGATATATGCATGTAACAATTCTTATGTTTCGAAGATTTCTTTTTTTGAACACTTTCGGACGAGATTTCCTCTTCTTCGGTACCGCTGGATCAACGCGCTGCTACAACGACGTCTGCTTCTGTTTACTAGCTCAGCTGACATACCAGCGATCCGATTGGTCCTTTCTGATGACGTCTCAACCGTGGCACCTCTCAAGAGCCAAAGTGTTATTACGCCTACCAGGCACTAGTCCTTCCATTAAACGCTGCGAACAAAATAAGTACTGTATTTTGAGCGGCGAAACTTTTTTTTAAACCTCAACATAACTCGTTCTTTTTTATGAGCTGAAGCGTGTTTGGTTCGGATAGCGCGGAGCGGAATTTCTTTTCTGAAGGACTTTTCGACCTCAGCATGGAGCGTGTGTTTACTTCATCCCTGTCGTCGCTGACGAGACTGAATTTTAAATACGTTTCCAGTATCGTTGGAGAACATTCAACAACGAACGGTTCCAAGTTAAATAGAGGCTACAAATTGTTTGTAGAATAATTTATTCACTTATACCAGGGGAAGCTAACATCAGCTAGCACTAGCTAGGTAACTAACTATTATTTAAGGTATAGCTGGTTCCATTAGTCATCCTACGGAGTGGTAAAACAGTCTATATTATTATGATATATATTATATTACAAATGATACTGACAGCTTTAAGCTGGGCGTACACTACGATATTTTAAATCGTGTACTCAGCTCCAGCTCAAACTGTACGACTAAATCGCAGGGTTTAAAAGTTCACAGCTCACGATTCATATACTCACACTATACGACCCGACACTCTCATGCGATCTCACAAGGAGCGATTTGAATTTCAAACATGTTTGATATTCTTGCGACGCTGCGATTTCTGATCGGGAGTTGGTCGTGAGGTGTGAATCGCTCCTCGTTTACCTGTGTAAACTATACGATGCACGACACGCGATTGAGCCGAAACTCGGCCCGATCGAAAAATAGTCGCACAAGTGAAAAATCGGCTGAAAATGGGCCAAAAATCGCACAGTGTACGCCCAGCTTTAGTTAACAATATCTAGCTAGGTTAAGCTGGGCGTACACTGCGATTTTTGAAACCGGCTGAAAACCGGCTGGGAACAGTAACAGTAACAGCGAACAGCACCAACTTTTAGCCGCGAGCTTCCTGCTATGTAGTCTGCAGCAGTGAAATGCTGGCTACACACAAAGATGCTCCGTATCACAAAGTTTTCCCCTTCATCCCTCCTAATTGCACAAACCCATTTTCTTTTCTGCTCGTCGTCAGCCGGAAAACCATAGAAACTGAGATACGACTGTTTTTACTTCGAGATCGAGCACCCTGGTGCACTGCAAAAGCTCTTGTTATTGGACTCTGCCATTGTTTAATGTGTAACGGAAGTAACTTTACCCTGCAACGAGAGCTTCCGGAAGAAAAAATGCAGAAGTGTGAAAAGGGCCTATAGAGAAGCACGATTAGTCCAGCGGAAGCGTGCGTTACACCACTGCATCTGACGCTTTGCATTGCACTTGGTGATGTATGGCTTGGATTCAGCTGCTCGACCATGGAAACTCATTCTATTAAGCTTTCGGCACTCTGTTCTTGAGCTAATCTGAAGACCACATGAAGTTTTGATGTCTGTAGTGATTTACTCTGCAGAAACTTAGCAACCTCTTCACACTATGCACTTCAGCATCCGCTGACCCCCCTCTGTCAGTTTACGTAGCCTACCACTTTGTGGCTCAGTTGCTGTTGTTCCTAAACACTTCCGTTTTCTTATAATACAGCTGATAGTTAACTGTGAAATATTTAGGAGCAAGGAAATTTCACAACAGGATTTGTTGCAGAGGTGGTATCCTATCACAGTTCCACAGTTCATGGAAGTGATTGGAACACCTGATTCCGTTCATTTGAATGGGTGAGTGAATTATTTTGGCAATATAGTGTATGTGATCTTTATAGGCTTTTTTCAAAGCTCCTGCTATTGTTTTAGGCCCCCTAGTGGCAGTAACAAACATATAAATGCAGCACTATAATCAGAGCCAGATATAGTGTGTCAGATCCATCTGTATTATGCATCTGTGTGTTTGGCTCCTAAGGAACTGATCGCAATGTGGTTGGTAAAACAAGGGAGTTCTCAGTTCATCATCGCTGCAGTACAAAACTGGGTCTGAAGGTGAAAGACAGCTATCTCATCATGGGCCCTGAACCAGAGAAGGTTGGGACAAGGTAACAAATGTCTCCACAGTGACACAAATGCACCCAGTGAGAGCATTTTCTCCCAATTAAAATACTCCTCTCTTACATGGACACATGCTGGATACTTATAAGTGAACTAATTAATTTTATACTTTTATAGCATCTTACAATTAACAAGTTTTTAAGTTGTGGTGCAAGTGTGTGTGTGGTTCACACTCATGTTGTCATTACCTAATGACTAACATCTGATATCCCTTCGTTAAATATGGTTTTGTGTGCACCATCATTGCTACCGTTAACGCTGTTACTGAAGGGGTAGAGCTTATGGGGCTTAAGCTCCGGACAAAATCCTCCCCAAATATTTTTGTTAAAAATATAGTAGAAAAAATATAAATAAAAGTTTAAAATAAATAAACCTCATAAATTCTCTAATTGGACTGGTAAAATCAATGTTTAAAAAATTATATATGACAAATTATTTTAAAACAATCATGGAAGTTATTTTCACTGGTCATTGTTGCCTTAGTTCTGACACATGGGTAAATAAAAGTTCACTTCTAAACCAAAAAGTTATAAAAGTGAAAAAGTGAATTCTGATTCTGGACATTTGGGTTAAGACCCGGATATTTAAACTGTTTGGCTCCGTCCATATCTGACTTCCATAGAGAAAAACACATAACTCATCACTTGAGTGTTGCTTATAGGGGGCTCCAAGCTCATAGCTTAGTGAAACAGTATGAATCTGTACAGACCCAAATGCCAAGAAACTGTCCCAGCACCCACTAGATCCAGGGTGATCCACTTAACAGTGTTTATCTGTCAGGCTAAATAAAGAGTCTCTCGGACATGTTGTGGCACAATTGACTTGGGAATAAAACACTTTTATTTCTGAGGGAGGATCTCGAATGCACTCTTTAATCAGATGTGCCATTCTGTTTGTTGTCAGTTTTCGCTACATGTTTACAGCCGAGACATGGATAGAGTATTGGCCCACCTCCAGTGAAGGTCAGGAGAAAAAGGACAACAATAATCTGAGGTACAATGGCTTGAAAGAGCTCGAGCATATCTTCCAGGAGGAAGGGGGTTGCATGACCTAAACAACCTGAAGTGTACTTCTCTGAAGTGTACTCTGCACTCTGCATATCATCTGATTTGCTTTCCTAGTAAGGCCATGGAGAATGAGAATGTAATTACATAGTTTGATAATTCACCCATTGACACAATTTCAGTACACAGAAATCACAGCAATCATGTAACAGTTACCTGTGATTTTTTTATTTTTATGGCATACTGGTTTTGTTTCATGTGCCCTTGTTCATTTGTACTGGTAGTTTGATTTATCATGTACCCAATGGTTCATGGAAATTATATATACATATAAATAAACAAGGTACATTTAATCTGTATGTGGAAATGCGTGTCATTATATGTGTCCTCGGTGTATTAAAACTACAAAATTTCCAGTGTATAACGTCTGAAAAATGTAATGTAAATATCACCACACTAGGTGGCAACCATCGTGTTTTTTGGTCATGTTGCGAGGCTCTACGACGAGAAAAGTGAGACGCCAAAAAAACAAAACGCTTAATGTTGTCATTTTAGCTCATGGAAAGGTTTTAGTACCTAATCCGTTTTCAATAGTTGTGTGTAAGAAAGGGGACTCTTTAGGAAAAAAAACTTTTTGTTCGTACTTCACGTCAAATGAGGTTTTCGAGACATAGCGGTTCAAGATGCCACTTCAATGAAAGGTGATCTAGCTAGCTAGATAAATTAGGTAATTGTTAAAATCCTGTAAGCTGTAGCTAGCTAACCTCTCGTCAACTGTAACAGTCAAACCAGTTAACATTAGCAGCCAGACAAAATAGCTAGCTAGCCACTTGTATCATTTAACTGGCATTACTAGCTAACTAGCCATTTAACTTGATGTTTTGGGACGACGGTGATACATTTTGACACATCCACCACTGTAACTATAACGGCAGTTAGCTAGTTTTATATTCAAGTCAATACATTCAATTATATAGTTTAAGTAACTATATAGTAAGGTCACTTCAAGGCTATAGATATCTAGCGAACTTGTTAACAAGCTATTTCGTCAGCTTATTATGGCGAAAGTACAAGTGTTAAATGTAGCCGTCCTGGACAACCCAAGTCCTTTTGGGAATCCCTTCCAGTTTGAGATCACATTTGAATGTATGGAGGATCTACCCGAAGGTAAGTTCACCAGATGGTGTGTTTTAAGCAACACTAATATCTATTTTTTTATTCGACTCCAGGCTTAGAACGATTTCATACCGTTAATGTTCGCGGAGTCCGCGAGACGGTGCGCGCGGACGCAGCTCTCTTCCTGATTGGCTGGGCTATGGAGCGCTGACGGACCGTGTTTACAGCAGGACTGATTGGACTAATCAGAAGCGACGTGCGCTGTCGGCCTGTAAAAATATTCCGTGAGAATCGGTCCGTTATATTCCATGTTTAGAATCGGTCCGTTGATTTATTTCCTTTAAAAAAGGCCTGTAACTGATTTTAACAGATTTCTGCGTCGAATTATTGTATTTCTGATTAGGTTCATTATTAAACATTACGTATACAGTATCTGTAACTGCGACGTGAATAGTTGATGTCTCCTTACCACAGTGAAATAATATTTTCAGATCTTGCCATATCTTACGTATGACCATGTTAATGTGGTTCCTCGGAAAGCAGAATAAATCAGTTTTCCGAAAGCATAAAATGGAGTATTGTTTTGTAGTCGAGTTGTAATTTATTATAGCGCCTTCGTCAACATTCTGATTATTAGAAGAAGAATAACGCGCAGAGCCTTAAAGTATTTTTCGCAGTGCACGCGCTAAACGTCCGTGTCATTGTGTTTTGCTATTTTAAATAATAAAGTCTATTGGCAACCCCATTTTTTTACAGAATAAACTCGTGTACATTTGTCCCACGTTGTCTGAGACAGGAGAGTTAGTGGATGGACGTCAGGAATGTTTATAAAGCATTATAGCTGCGAACTCGTAGCTCAGTTTTGGCGGTCTAACAATTGTTACCTGTAGAAAGTTGGAACTAGATTATACACAGATTATACACACACCTTCAGGTGAAGTATCATACACAAGCCCACAAATGATAACACATCCTCTTGTAAGCAACCTAATTTTTGTATAGTGTTACCAGTATAAATGTTATTTCATGTAATAAACGATACTTGCTATAGTTTAAAATTGTAATCAGTTAATTGTGTGCGCTTATTGTCTTTCTAAAAAGTTGCTGTAATAGTGAGTAGCCAACCGATGATAATTGCACTGTCTGCAAACCTTAACCAGACGGCGCATAGGAGCGGTGTTTGCTAAGTAGCTAGTCTGTGAAGACCAGTGCCCAGGAAATGAAGGCCCTAACCATAATTTCTTTTTCACTTTTTAACTATAAAGTGCTTAAATTTTTCATGTTTATAAATGCTTGCTTTTTTGTCCAGTCTATATTGTTTTACAATACTGCAGTAGTCCAGAAGCTGTTAATTCTGGTATCACAGATATTATAACAGAATTGTTTCTGCCCCTGTTGCTTAGATATTGATACTTTATCAGCACACACTTGGTTTTATGGTCTGTAAAGTTGACAGTGGGTCACTTTCATACAGGGCCGGAGCCAGAACATATACAGTGAGGGGGCGTCAGAAAATTTCGGGGGGGCGAACGTAAGTTGTTGAGCGGGGGGGGTGCGTGTAACGATTGTCGAGCGGCCGAGGGAGCACCATGTAGCGATTGTTGTAAAATAAATGGGTCTTATTTTTTACATTGAGGGGGCGGGACACCTCGACTGAGGGGGCGACGCCCCCATTCGCCCCCCCGTGGCGCCGGCCCTGCTTTCATACACATCTTCAGCTGATCAGCTACACACCACAACACAACCAGACAGGACTCCACCCCATCCTGAAGCGCCCCCCCCCCCCTCTCTCTCTCTCTCTCTCTCTCTCTCTCTCTCTCTGGGAACAGATCTGGAGTGGAAAATCATATACGTGGGCTCTGCGGAGAGTGAGGAGTACGACCAGACTCTGGACTCGGTGCTGGTTGGCCCTGTTCCTGCAGGCAGACATATGTTTGTTTTTCAGGTGAGCTGACACGTTTTGGCTTCTTTGTCATGTCATTTCTTTTAATCCCTTGTGTGACTGCATTGGCCAGAACACCACCTGCTGTGTGTGTGTGTGTGTGTGTGTGTGTGTGTGTGTGTGCGTGTGTGTGCGTGTGCGTGCTCGTGCACAGGGGAGGGATTTCCAACCTTTTTGTAAGTTGTGGCCCACTTAACCCTCCACAAAATGTTTTGCAGCCCACACGAGAACTTGTACACAATTTGAAATCCAAACAAATTGTATCTAGTTATTCACTGCTGCATTTCCTTTTTTTTTTATTTATGCTTGGTTTTCTCAGCTTTGTCAGAGATACATTGAGAAGATCTTTTGTTGTTAGAGATCCTGTTTTTAAATATTTATCCATGATATGTGAAACTCATACAAGATGATACACACGTTTCAATCAGTCGCAATAATTAACATGACTTCCATTCTAATACATTGTTAGCCATGTGACTGACCATTCCAGATGAATCAGTGAGCTCGATCTAAATATAATGTTTTATTTTTGCAAATTATTTAGATACGTCACATCTGAAGTTATCTTTGGTGATATAGCTGTGTATATTAGATGACGTTTTATGTTAGAAAACAAAGCCAATCAACTTTTGAATAACGGCCTTCTTGCAGTACCACTTCAGCCCACAGGAGGGCAAAGGCCCATAAGTTGAAATCCACTGGTGTAGAGTATGCAATGTTACCTGTTAAGCCATGGTGTGTTCGAGAAAACGGTGAACATGCAAACATGGTGCCATGTTAACTTGTTCAAGTCCAAAAAATTTGCCCCGTCTTACTCACACTGATAAAACCTGACATTTAATTAACACAACACCTTTTGTTCACGCTTAATAACTTTTAAGTGCTTTACTTTGAGCAGAAAAGGCTAAATAATTATAAACATTACCAGAGGTGGGGACTCGAGTCACATGACTTGGACTCGAGTCAGACTCGAGTCATTAATATTAAGACTTTTGACTTGACTTGAAAAAATATTCAGAGACTTAGACTTGACTTGGACTTTTACTTCAATAACTTGGGACTTGAATTGGACTTGAACCTGTTTACTTGCAAAGACTTGATTTTTTTTTTACCCCAAATCTAAATTTTAAAACGCATATTAATATTTATAAAGTGCGCCCCATTAATTTCATTTCCGTCCTTCTGACGCAGACCGGCGTTACACCAGATTCTGTGACCGTCGAGTTTTGTGACCACAGGGGGCGCTATTTCACAGTTTCTGTTCAGAGGCACAAACGCTTTACGAATGCTACGTAAACTACGCTGATGCACTTTCTTTACTCGTTTTGTTGGTGTCCACGAGCCAAAATATGACAGATGTTTATATTTACATTTATCGTCTCTTAATTACATAAATGTACTTAAACAAGATTTACCATCCCCTCACCATTGCAGCCAACAAAGAAATCATGAATGGGATGTACAGGTGAGCCTTTTTAACTGGGGTCACCAATTCTGACGGCAGCCATCAGAATATGTGACCACACTGAATCTCCAGGTAACAATAGTACACCGTGACCCCACAATAACAGAAAACAATGAAAAAATAACCCTAACCTTTTATTAGTCTATATTTAAACATTTTATCCAAATGTTTAGAATAACCATTCGTAATGACAGCATCTTGCTTACGATGAAGCTTGCTATTTTCGTGTAAAATGATGTAACGAAACATTCTTGTTTAAGTACATTTATGTAATTAAGAGAAGATAAAATGTAAATGATCTGTCATCTTTTGGCTGGCGGACACCAACAAAACGAGTAAAGAAACGCATCAGCGTAGCATTCGTAAAGCGTTGGTGCCTGTAAAAAAAAAGACTCGAAAGGACTTGAAATTCCAAGTTTCAGACTTGGGACTTGACTTGACGGTTGCCTGTCTTGACTCGAGACTTGACTTGAGTTGACTGTCTTTGCTTGAGACTTGACTCGGGACTTGAGGACTTATGCTACCATTGTTAATTATAAAATGTTAAAATTAATGTTAGCACCATACATAGGATGGGTGGGGGAAGCAAAAGTCCTGGGTTAAAAACTCTTATCAGACTACTGAGGGAAGGTTAAAATGGTGGTTATAATGCACAGAGCAGTTAACAAGTTATATATTAAAATTTTTACAAATATAAAATGTACAAAATGTTTACAGATGTTCAAATGTGCACTTGAACATTCCATGATCCCTGCTCCCATGTGTCCTGGCAGGCGGACGCTCCCAACACTGCTCTGATTCCCGAGAGCGATGCAGTGGGTGTGACCGTCGTGCTCATCACGTGCACCTACCGCAGTCAGGAGTTCATCCGCATTGGATACTACGTCAATAACGAGTACACAGACCCCGACCTGCGAGAGAACCCGCCCATCAGACCTGACTATGCGCAGGTAAAGACACAGATGTGTGCATGTGACATATACAACCATGAATGTTATCATACTGACGATTTTTAATATGTATAAATTGTGCAGGACTCAGCTGTCCAGTGGGACGTTTAGATGAGAGTAAATTCAAAACAACATGGAGACTTCCAGTGACCTTTGTTACTGACTGATCACTGGTCGTTCTCTAGGGCCCGCTTTACCTAAGAAATTGAAAAAATTTAAACAGCAATTAACCAGACTGTTGGTGTTGTAATGTTTTATCTGCCAGACTCTGGCAGCCCCTTTTCTCACTAGTTCTGTGTATGATTGTTAGCCTTTTTTAAATCAGTGTTCTTGCTGATTCTCAGTTGCAGAGAAACATCTTGGCGTCAAACCCACGTGTTACACGATTTCACATTAACTGGGAGATGAGCATGGACAAAATGGAGGACTCTGAGAATGTAGACCCTGCCCCCAATGCTATGGTACCACCCACCTGCCTTCCTGGCAAAGCCCCTTCCCTGGGACTCGTGCCGGACAATTCTATGGACTGCCTGTAGAGGGAATGCACATGTGAGTTCATGTGCAAAGACAGACACACATGGGGAAGAAAAATTGCAGAAGGAAGCAACAGACAGATATACCTACACTGTGTCCTTGTTGAGCTTACCTTGCAACACTTACAGGACGTAATGTTTGAAACACCTCAATGCACTTCTTGTCCTGTCCACACGGGGTCAGTGAGGAGCCTCCTGCAGAAGCTGAGATAACTGCGCACTTCCAGGTGTTTGCAGCCTTACCCGGCAGGAGCCAGGCCTGGCTGCATGTGTGAACTAACTCCCACCAGCAGGATTTCAGTATTAATAAATGTGCAGTAAGCCCTCTGGTACTCACCAACACTCCCCTTTCTCTCCTCTTTGAGTCAAAATGGACCCATTTGATCACAAGCTTAGTGGATTGTTTGTTTTGTTTAGTTTTTTTCTTTGGTCCAGTTTTTTCCCTTATCTGTTTGGTTTACTTATTTCTCTGTCATCTCAGTACAGCACATATGACAGCATGTGCTAAAATAGATTGAAAATAAATACAAGTTGCTGTCATTGGTTTTACAGGATTCTCTCTGTCAGTCCCTAAATCTGCTTGGCTCACTCAACCACAGACACACACGTGTCGTCATTTTAGCTGCTCTGGTTTCCAGGCAACAGCTGTTAGGAATATATTTGGTGTGTTCTACCTAGTGGTGGGCCGTTATCGGCGTTAATGGCATTCGATAATGTGATACTCTTATCGGGCGATATAAAAAATATCGCCATTAATCTATTCTTAAAGTTGGGTTGGGAACTGGGTCAAAATAGGTAAGCAAACTATGATGACCTTCACCTTGATAGTTTAGCTCGGGTGAATTCCTAACCAAATTGCACAGTAGGGGGTGAGGATGAGTTTTCAAACCTGTGAATTACAAAGACTACCACAACAAATCGCACGTGTGTTTACATGGATGCAGCCACAAAGCCGCCAGGTTTGCTTCATGGAAAATTCATTTTTAAGAAGCTTCCTAATGGAGACATTGACAAGACTAAAGTAGTTTGCACCTTAAGCAACGTGGAATTAGTTTATTGTAGGAGTTCTACCAGTCTGAAGTACCATTTAAACGCAAAGCACCCGTTTGCTAATGCTGCTGACGCTGGTCAAACACTGATGCAGCCCAGGGGAAGAGTCACCGCCGCCGAAAACAGGTTAAATGTACTAAATGTTGGCTTACATTTCAAATCCCATGTTTAGCTGAATAAACATGTTATCAACCCCTTTTAATGTACAGTATGTAGGCTTACAAATTCATGTTTGACTGAATATGCCTTCTTAAAGTATGTAGGCTTACAGTACTATTTTCATGTTTAACTGAATAAACCGTTGAACACGAGTAGCCTACATTTTATTGAGCATGTTTTTTTTTCTTCAAGTATCAAAGTAGAACAGCTTCCTCAAGCAGTCATTGATGCATTTTGGAAACAGGAGATGAGCCCCTGCAGGGGCGGAGCTAGACTTTTTTTCAAGGGGTGGCCAAAGGGTGACCAAGGATTTATCAGAGGGGTCCATATACTAATGACGAACGAAAGGAAACATATTTTCTCTTAAAATTACCATTTCCAGTGGGGTGGCACTAGGGGTGGCAAGGGCTCTGCCCCCCCCTTTGGCTCCACCACTGAGCCCCTGGTCTAATGCACCTTCTGTATTAAGAAACCCTATCTCAAAGACTGACTTTTAGTCATTACTTGGGTAACAATCATATTCTGAATGAGCCATTTTAATCTAGATTAATCTAGATTAATTTCAAGATTTCAGTGAGATTTTCTAGATTAAAAAAATTTATCTATGCCCACCCCTAGTTCTACCTTTTGATCCACTCGTTCCACCCCACCCTAACACACATATACACTCTTTTATTTGTCCCATCTATCCCTTTGCAATCGTCCTTTTTCTTTTCATGCTGTGATGTTTCATCTAGGCTGTGGGACATAGTCCTCCCAATCCTGGTGCATGCTGGCCCCAGATTTCTGAAACCAATGCTTCCTTATAACTGTCCAAGACAGAGTTCTGTGTGACGTTCACAATGCTGTCATCCAGCTAGATGCTAATACTACATTGGGAAATCTTGAAAGTTAAATGAGAGTGTCTACATTTGTGCCACAACTTAACCGCCCTCTTGTGTAGTTTTCTGTTACTATCTCTTATGTTAACGGGTTGGTTTTGACCCTTTTTTTTTTGTTTGTAAAATGTTTATTGTCACAATCTCAGTATATTACATACATGGTTTCAAAGATCATACATAGCTATGCTGGTGTGGGTACACAAGAATATACGTGATTAAATAGGTAGACATTTAAAATGATGTATAGACAGATAAATAAACATCTAGAGTAGTACACTCCATGAATTGTTCTTGAAAGTGATATGTATCCTTTACATTGAGGGATTTCACAATAAAAACGGTAAAAAATCCACAGCCATTTTAAAGATGGGACGCTTACCTAATAAAACAAATGGCTTGTTACAGTCAACCACCATTTTTCTTTCTATTCCCCCTTTCATAAAGCATTTCTCTTTCTCAGTCCCAGTCCCTTTTTGTCTGCCCAGTGGCCAATATGTACGCTCAACCGTGGTAACCACTTGCCCTCCAAGCAGAGGGAGGCCGGCCCTTCGGGTTGCCCCGCCTCCACCCCGCCCCTTCCCCACACTCAGACCCGTCTCCCGGCCGCCCAGCGGAGACCCTCTGTAACCACGGCGTGCTGCTCCTCCTGTGGTGTGGGGTGCGAGGGCCACGGCGGCCCTCAATCCTGCCTAACTGGTCCCGGGACCCTCCTCCGAATGGCGGTGGGCTGCATATTTTTGCTGACAGGCCTCCACCAGTTTAATGCGGCCTCGGAGTGGCAGCTCCAGCCGCTTCCCCACCAGCAGGTTCCGTGCACCCCAAATGGCGGCTTTTATACTGTTCAGGGTGGGCCAGAGCATCTTGAACACGTCTGGTGTTACGTTCTGGCCCCAGCCCACCCCGTTCACCGCTTGCCGGTAAACCAGTGAGTGGGGTGCCCCTGCTGGCAGGCTCGGGCACCACAGGGTGCCAGTCACTGACCACAGATCTTGGGCCGCCGAGCACTCCCAGAGCACGTGCCTCACAGTCTCAGGGGCCTTTCTATTGACAGCATACACAACAGTGTACACAGTGGCTGTCAGGGCTGGCTCGGATGCCGTGCCGTCTACATCCACAAGGGGCACCCGAGCCAGTCCTAGACTCCGGCAACGCAATCAGCAATGATCTGTCTCACCTGTTGCCATGGCTTCTTAAGGAAGCCAGTGGAGACAGATCATTGCTGATTCGTTGTGGTTATGCCGTTACGCTCTCAGCCTCTCTTGTCTTTCTCTGTTGCAGCGTTGGCCTCTGTAGGTGTCCCGTCACCTATCTCTCCTGTCTGTTTTCTCTGTCTTTTTTCGAGTCCTCTCCTGCGTCGCTTACTGACCTTCCTCAAGTTTTCCTCAACCTGTTTATCTTCCTATCCTGTTGCTGTTTGTATGGGAAGGGTTTTTTGTTTGATTAGCCTTTTGCTATTAGCCAGCTACTTCCCCTGGCGTCCTTGTTTTGCTTTATTTCTTTTTTACGCGTTGAGCAGTCCGCGTTTATTAAGGCGCTCCTTTTAGTTCTGTTTTTTGTTTTGTGGCACTTGGTTCCACCTCTCTCTCGCTCTCTCTAACACGGTGTGTGCGTCCCTACCACCGTCGTTACAGTGGCGGACTTAGCAATTTGGGGGCTCAAGGCAAATTTAGCTAGGGGGCCCATCAACATTAATATGCGAGAAATAACTTAGGGCTAGTCAGGGGGCCCTTACAGTGGGCTGCAGTGGGAGGGGCCCAAGGCAATTGCCTAGCAACGCCTCTATGCAAAGACCGCCTCTGAGTGTACACAACTTACATGTTTGGAAATGTCTCCCTTTCCTTGTTTTGTGAAAAAGATAGAAGCCCCTAACTGATGATGAAATAGTTGCTGGTATTGTTTATGATTTCAGTTTTGGCAATTATTGTTTTCTTATTATACCTGGGTCAAAACTGGCCTTAACAACAGAAAGGTCATAATTGTAATGTGCATTTCATAATTTAGTCATTTTTATATGTGTAATAGAAATAATAATAATAATAATGGAAGTTCCTGACCAAGTTCAAAAGACTTTGTGCAATAAACAAATTCATGTAGTAGCCTACGTTTATGCATTTAAAACCTAGAAACGGATCGGTCATGACCCTAACACTAAAGGAAGGTTAAATAACATTACACTCTGAACATTTGGTTCATATATGTCTGAAATAATGCTTTATCTGAAGGACCCTAGTTTATAAAACATTTGTAAATCATATAATTTATAAATCCTTATAGGACAATTATGAATTATGTATCACTACAGTCATAAAACCCCGCCTTATGAATTATCCTGAGCTTGTACATATTTACAATACAATATCTAGATATAGAAATGCATTGTTGAGTCCTAAGGTCCTCACCCGAGAAGAGCGCCTTCGGTTTGTGGAACACTTCGATGTCCGAAACCTAATTTGTGTTGTAATTGTGCTTATTTGGACATAAGGCACAGAACCTCTTTCAAGTCGTTTGTGTTAAGTTAAACCTAGCGCGAGGCTTTATTCTCACGTCTCTACAAACAAGATCTGTCAGACCCGTCCGGTTTAAATTTATTACTACACGCAAAGAATGGCACTGATGGAGTAAATCCAGAGTCTGCGTTTGTGCGTAGTGAATGAATCACCGCGGTCAAGCTATCCGCGCTTTTGCGATTCATCCGTGCTTTAAATTTTATTGCGCCTATATGCTTGATTTTACGGCATTTCGCTGCTCACCGCATACTAAGGCTGTCTAAGCGCCGAGAAACTCTTTGCTATTATTTAAAGAGCTTTCTCTACATTCATAAATACTTTACTTGATTTAACTAATTTACTTGCAACATTAAACACAATTAGAAATGTATTTCAATTGCTTAATAAACACTGAACAAAATAGTTTTAATGTTTGTATTTAGTCTATTGTAGGGCTCGACTACCAGCAATAATGGAGTATTGCAATGCTGCAAATGTTCAGGGCAGGGGGTTACTCCATGACTATACATGTTTTTTTTATAAATCTAGTCCTTGTATTTGTAATGATGTTTAAATGTTTGTTTAATTCTGAGACTGTGGTTTCCTATTTGTCTGAATTTTCCCATAATGCCAAAAAAATTCTACTACCACCCAAGAGTGGGTAGCCTTTGTTTATCCCCGGTGCAAATATAGACAGATTCTGCTGTACCATTTTTCAAAAATCCACATTGAAGTCTTAAATGTTGTTAGGGCTTGGAGATAAACTTAAATGACATGATTTAAAGCACTCATGTCAAATAGGCTCAATTTCTCAGAAATATCCCATAATGCCAAAACAATTCCACTGCTGCATAAGAGTATACACCCGTAACTATCACCACAGTAAGTATGAACAGGTTTCACTGTACCATTTCCTCATAAATCCATTTTATCTTCATACCACATTTAGGCGAATTTAAGCACTCATGTCAAATAAGCTGAATTAGGACATCAATTTCTCAGAAATCACCCATAATGCCAACACAATTCCACTGCTGCATGAGAGTATACACCATTAACTATCATCACAGTAAGTATGAACAGGTTTCACTGTACCATTTCTTAATAAATCCATTTTAGGTTCACAATGCATTGAGGCGAATTAAAGCACTCATGTCAAATAGGCTGAATTAGGACATCAATTTCTCAGAAATCTTCCATAATGCCAAAACAATTCCACTGCTGTATAAGAGTATGAACCCTTAGCTATCATCACAGTACGTTTGAACAGGTTTCACTGTACCATTTCCTCATAAATCCATTTTAGGTTCACAATGCATTTAGGCAAATTAAAGCACTCATGTAAAATATGTTGAATTTGGACATCAGTTTTTCAGAAATCTCCCATAATGCCAAAACAATTCCACTGCTGGATGAGAGTATGTACCTATCATCACATTAAGTTTGGACAGATTTCACTGTACCATATTTTCATAAATCCATTTTAGGTTCATAATGCATTTAGGTGAATTAAAGCACTCATGTCAAATAGCCACTAACTAAATAGCCAATAACCTAGCCACTAGGGTGCACACACCAGTGTATTTTAGTGCCGGTCCCAAGCCCGGATAAATAGGGAGGGTTGCGCCAGGAAGGGCATCCGGTGTAAAAACTGGAATCAAATGATGCGGATCAAAAATAGATATTCCATACCGGATCGGTCGAGGCCCGGGTTAACAACGACCACCACTGGTGCTGTTGTCCAAAAGGGCATTAGCGGAAATTGGACTACTGTTGGGACAAGGAGGAGGAGGAGAGGGGGGAAGAGGGTTCTGAAGCTGAAGGAGAGGAGGCAGAGCAGGAAGGTGGAGATTAGAGTTGGTATGTTGAATGTGGGCTCTATGACAGGTAAAGGGAGAGAGCTAGCTGATGCGATGGAGAGGAGGAAGATAGATATACTGTGTGTACAGGAGACCAAGTGGAAGGGGAGCAAGGCCAGGAGCATTGGTGGTGGCTTCAAACTCTTCTATTATGGTGTAGACAGGAAGAGAAATGGAGTAGGGGTAATCCTGAAGAATGAGTAAGAGTGTAGTGGAGGTAAAGAGAGTAAGTGACAGGGTGATCTGTGTACAGTTAGCGATTGATTGGGTGATGATGAATGTCATCAGTGGTTATGCTCCTCAGGTAGGTTGTGATGTTGAGGAGAAAGAAGAATTCTGGAGAGAGTTAGATGAAGTTGTTTTGCAGGTTCCTAAAGAAGAGAGAGTGGTTATTGGAGCAGATATGTAACATATAGGAGTGGGGGAAGATGCACACAGGTCGACTATATCCTCTGTAGGAGACAAAACCTGAAAGAAGTTAGTGATTGCAAGGTGTTACCAGGGGAGAGTGTAGCTAAACAGCATAGGATGGTGATATGTAGGATGGTTTTGGAGGTGAAGAAGAGGAAGAGAGTGAGAGTGGAACCTAAAATCAGGTGGTGGAAGTTAAAGGATGAGGACTGTGTGTAAAATTCAGGGATGAGGTGAGGCAGGTACTGGGTAATGGTGGTGGTGTTCTGGATACCTGGGATGAGACTTCAAATGCAGTAAGGGATGTGGCTAGGAAGGTACTTGGTGTGACCTCAAGTCAGAGGAAGATAGACAAGGAGTTGTGGTGGTGGAATGAGGAAGTCTGGGAAAGTTTGAGAGGAAAGCAGTTGGCTAAAAAGAATTGGGATTTTCAGCGAGCTGAGGAAAGTAGACAGAGGTACAAGGAGATGTGTCGTAAGGCAACAGGTTATGATGATAAAGGATAAAGGTGGAAATGTGTTGTGTGGTGAGGAGAGTGTCTTGGGAAGGTGGAAGGAGTATTTTGAGGAACTGATGAATCAAGAGAATGAAAGGGAAAGAATGTTAGAAGAGGTAGAGGTTGTGAATTAGGAAGTGCCCCAGGTGAGCAAGGAGGAAGTAAGGGCTACAATTCGGAGAATGAAGTGTGGTAAGGCAGTTGGGCCGGATGATATTCCAGTGGAGGTATGGAAATGTTTGGGAGAGACAGCAGTGGAGTTTTTGACTGGGTTATTTAACAGAATCTTGGAAGTTCAGAAGATGCCTGAGGAGTGGAGACGAAGCATAATGGTGCCGATTTTCAAGAATAAGGGCGACGTTCAGAGCTCTAGTATTTGCAGGGGAATAAAGTTGATCAGTCAACAGTGGGAAAGAGTAGTGGAAGCTAGGCTTAGAGGAGAGGTAGAGATCTGTGAGCAGCAGTATGGTTTCATGCCAGCTAAGTGCACCACAGATGCTATGTTTGCTTTGAGAGTGTTAATGGAGAAGTATAGGGAAGGACAGAAGGAGTTACATTGTGTGTTTGTTGACTTAGAGAAAGCTTATGATAGAGTACCGAGACATGAGCTGTGGTATTGTATGAGGAAGTCAGGAGTAGAAGAAAAGTATGTGAGGGTGGTGCAGGATATGTATGAGAACAGTGTGACAGCAGTGAGATGTGCAGTAGGAATGACAGACGGGTTTAAAGTGGGGGTAGGACTACATCAGAGATCAGCCCTGTGTCCCTTTCTGTTCACAATTGTCATGGACAGACTGATGGACGAGGTTAGGCAGGAGTTCCCTTGGACTATGACGTTTGCTGATGACATTGTGATCTGTAGTGAGAGTAGGGAGCAGGTGGAGGTGAGCTTGGAAAGATGGAGATATGCTTTGGAGAGCAGGGAAATGAAAGTGAGCAGGAGTAAAACAGAGTACATGTGTGTGAATGAGAGGGCAGACGGTGGACAGGTCCAGTTACAAGGAGTTGATTTGGTGAAGGTTGACGAGTTTACCTATTTAGGGTTGAGGGTACAGAGTAATGGAGGAAGTGAAAGAGAGGTAAAGAAGAGAGTGCAGGCAGGGTAGTGTAGAGTGTCTGGGGTGATCTGTGATAGAAGGGTGTCGGCTAGAATGAAAGGAAAGATCTATAGGACAGTAGTGAGACCTCCTATGTTGTATGGACTGGAGACAGTGGCACTGACAAAGAGACAGGTGAGGGAGATGGAGGTGTCTGAGATGAAGATGTTGAGATTCTCATTTGGAGTGACGAGGAAGGATAAGATCAGAAATGATTTTATTAGAGGATCAGCACATGTAGCATGTTTTGAAGATAAAGTTAGAGAAGCGAGATTGAGATGGTTTGAACATGTACAGAGGAGGGAGGAGAGGTATATTGGTAGGAGGGTCTTGAGGATGGAACTTCCAGGCAAGAGGAGGAGAGGTAGAACTAAGAGGAGGTTTATGGATGCAGTGGTAGAGGATATGAGAGTGGCTGGTGTATCAGTAGAGGCCACTCAAGGCAGGGCCAGATGGAGGAGTTTGACCCGCTGTGGCGACCCCTAAACAGGAATGGCCGAAAGACGAAGAAGAAGAAAAAGTTAAAATTACAAGAAGTCAAGAAATTACCCCTGACCATTCCACCCCAGTGGAATTGTTTTGGCATTATGGGAGATTTTTGAGAAACTGATTTCCTAATTCAGCCTATCTGACATGAGTGCTTTAATTCACCTAAATGCAGAATGAACCTAAAATGGATTTATGAGGTAATGGTACAGTGAAATCTGTCCAAACTTACTGTGATGATAGTTAAAGATTCATACTATCATGCAGCAGTGGAATTGTTTTGGCATTATGGAAGATTTCTGAGAAATTGATGTCCTAATTCAGCCTATTTGACATGAGTGCTTTAATTCGCCTAAATGTGGTATGAAGATAAAATGGATTTATGAAGAAATGGTACAGTGAAACCTGTTCATACTTAATGTGATGATAGCTAAGGGTTCATACTCTCATGCAGCAGTGGAATTGTTTTGGCATTATGGGAGATTTCTGAGAAATTGATGTCCTAATTCCACCTATTTGACATGAGTGCTTTAATTCGCCTAAATGTGGTATGAAGATAAAATGGATTTATGAGGAAATGGTACAGTGAAACCTGTTCATACTTACTGTGATGATAGTTAATGGTGTATACTCTCATGCAGCAGTGGAATTGTGTTGGCATTATGGGTGATTTCTGAGAAATTGATGTCCTAATTCAGCTTATTTGACATGAGTGCTTAAATTCGCCTAAATGTGGTATGAAGATAAAATGGATTTATGAAGAAATGGTACAGTGAAACCTGTTCATACTTACTGTGATGATAGTTACGGGTGTATACTCTTATGCAGCAGTGGAATTGTTTTGGCATTATGGGATATTTCTGAGAAATTGAGCCTATTTGACATGAGTGCTTTAAATCATGTCATTTAAGTTTATCTCCAAGCCCTAACAACATTTAAGACTTCAATGTGGATTTTTGAAAAATGGTACAGCAGAATCTGTCTATATTTGCACCGGGGATAAACAAAGGCTACCCACTCTTGGGTGGTAGTAGAATTTTTTTGGCATTATGGGAAAATTCAGACAAATAGGAAACCACAGTCTCAGAATTAAACAAACATTTAAACATCATTACAAATACAAGGACTAGATTTATTAAAAACATGCATAGTCATGGAGTAACCCCCTGCCCTGAACATTTGCAGCATTGCAATACTCCATTATTGCTGGTAGTCGAGCCCTACAATAGACTAAATACAAACATTAAAACTATTTTGTTCAGTGTTTATTAAGCAATTGAAGTACATTTCTAATTGTGTTTAATGTTACAAGTAAATTAGTTAAATCAAGTAAAGTATTTATGAATGTAGAGAAAGCTCTTTAAATAATAGCAAAGAGTTTCTCGGCGCTTAGACAGCCTTAGTATGCGATGAGCAGCGAAATACCGTAAAATCAAGCATATAGGCGCAATAAAATTTAAAGCACGGATGAATCGCAAAAGCGCGGATAGCTTGTCCGCTGTAATGAATCAATAGAAGAATCTGATCCTCGAAAAAGCAGTCTTGCCTTGAGGTTCATGAAAAGCCTACGTCTTCGGTTAGTAACATGAAACAAAGGCAGGTCAACACGTACTTAAAGAACAGACAACACAGAAAACGTATATTAATTTCAGCAGTGTTTTATTTATTAACTGTGCAGCTCGTAGCCAATGATTTTTTTCTCCTTCAATTCCTTGTTATATCGACCCGTGGGGCTTTGTGGGAAATACTTAAATTGCAGTTTTACACAGCCTTAAAAAGTCGCAGTATCTTGTATATACGACTTCCGTAGGTGTGTGGGTCTGTTTAGGTCTTCACACGAGCGTCGTCCGGCTTTTCATGTGGGTGCGTCTCCACCAGAAACGTGGGCACCTCAAACAACGTCCTTCTGCAGAGCGGTGTGAAGTCGAGCCATTTCCTTTCTTGGGTATCAGTATCCTACAAAAAATGCCTTCATACATACAAATAAATTAATATGTAATGTTCATTTATTGAGGTAGTGTAATAGACTACAATTAACTCCTACTAAAACTGATTTGATTAAACGCAGGCTTGCTTCTAAAACGAGGAAACGGGTGACATACATTTCTGTTAGAGGTGGGATCGAATTCATTTGGCACTTTGTGATCGACTAATCGCAATAGATCAAAGATTGTACGCCTTCATTAACGCCCAATCAATTGCTCGTTTCATCTGTCCGTCGGTTGAGATGCAGCCAATGACATGAGGCTTGAGGCGGGACATGGAATGAAACGGTGTCCTGGTCTGCGCCTGGGCGCATCCCTGATGCTGCTATAGCCCATTTTCATGAGTAATTTTGCAGGGATTTTGGATTCAGAGAGATCCCTGACAGGGACGGTCCGAAATATTATCTGGAAAAGCACGGATACTGCAAATAGACGCAACGGAAACATTTCTGCAAAGGGAAGGGTTCAGGGCCGGGGGCCCGTGGTGGGTCTTGTGGAGGGCCCGGCGGCCAGGGGGGACTAGTCTCCGGCCTGATGCGGATGGGGGGCGGCCCTAGTCATTATTGAAAACGAATGGTAGAATATAAACTGGATTCCTTTCATATTGGATTCTTCACTTGCACTGGTTTCTCGAAAACCGTTACCACATCCAGATTGCATTAAGGGTCGGAATAGTGAGAGAAAGCACGGCAGCAGCGATATTTACCTGGTGCTGGTAACCATTACCGAGCGCCTGAGCACTAGTCATGGGCAACACGCCGGCTGCTAAGCGAGGAAACGAGATGGAAAGCGGTGGGTGTTTTCTCCTCTCTTCGCATATCGCTCAGGCTCGTTCCTGTCTGTAGGCTGCTCCGAGTAAAAATAAAATGCATTGAAAGCGTGTCACAAATGATAGATCAACCTAATTTAAGTTTAAAGTAAAAAAAAAATCTAAACCCGTTAAATCTTTTAATTGTACCTGATACTGTGGTTTGATTCAAGGCTAGTTTCTGTAGATGTTCTGTTAGAACAGCTGTGTAAAAGAGTGAAAACTATATATATATATATGAAAATTATATATATATATATATATATATATATATATATATATATATATATATATATATATATATATATGAAAATTATATATATATATATATACTGGACGGCAGCCACCGTCCAACCGCCTGGTTTGCATTACACGCAAGTTTGTGTTTGAAGGAGTTAGATAGAGTGAGTAGCCTATATTTTCCATTTAGGTATCATTCAGGCAACCAGCAAGAGAGAGGAATAGGAGAGACTGATGGGTATTAATAAGGAACAAGAAGGTTTAAATAAACCCTCAAAAGCCTAAACCTGTTGTAGTCATTACTAGAACAGTAGCAACATGTCACCTCTGTTCCCTATTCCCACCTGTTCCACAGACGCCACAGCTCTGGAGAAAAAAAATAGGAAAGTCAGCAGACTAACTGTGAAGGTTCAGAACACACGTCGTCTCATCTTTTGCAGTGTTGGTTAACTTCACGTAATGGCCGATTCACGCTTTTACGCCTCTTTCCACAGTCAAAGAGTTTTTGGCCCTCGCCAGGGAAGACTTCCTCAGGAAATGGGAGAATCCCGCCCAGGTAAGGGAACTGGGAGGGGAGTGAGAGAAGAATGATGGGTGTAGGACAGTGATGGGTGTAGGACAGTGATGGGTGTAGGACAGTGATGGGTGTAGGACAGTGATGGGTGTAGGACAGTGATGGGTGTAGGACAGTGATGGGTGTAGGACAATGATGGGTGTAGGACAGTGATGGGTGTAGGACAGTGATGGGTGTAGGACAGTGATGGGTGTAGGACAGTGATGGGTGTAGTAGGGTGAGAATAGAGTGGTGGTTGTAGTTATTGTGAGAATAGGGAAGGGTGTTGTAAAGTGAAGGATGGAGTACATCCTTTAAAATGATGGAGTGAAAGAAGAGAGTAGGGTGTAGTAGATTCATGCTTGATGAAGTGGGAGAAGAGGGAAAGGTGTAGTACATTTAAACCAGGATGATACCATCAGCTGTGCACCAATACGGATTGCTGAGATCCTGGGCCTGAGCTGAGGACCCAGTAGCAGTTATAAACTAAGCCTCATAAACAGAAATGTGCATGTGTGTGAGCCAGATTTTGCATACAGTCTATGGTGCAAGAGTGTGAGAGTGATACTTTAATAATTCCTTTGAACGTGTTTGCATATGTATTCCCCTCCCAAGAACACAGCTTCTCTGGATCAGTTCGACCTGCTGAAGACTCTGGGTACAGGCTCGTTTGGACGGGTGATGCTTGTCAGGCACCGGGAGAATGGCCAGCACTATGCCATGAAGATCCTTAACAAGCAGAAGGTGCCATTAGTTGTTCTCCTGCAGACATGCACTGGCCCTCTCAGTCTAGACCAGGGGTACTCAACTGGCGGACCGCGGTCCGGATCCGGACCCGAACGCAGTCCTGTCCGGACCCAATCTCATTCCCGATTAACTGGATACGGACCAAAACAAAACCGGAGCATTTATTTCAGGGCTATTGAAAAAACACTCCGTCACGAGTGTTACGTTCGCCACCCCCGCCACACCCCGCCACAACTCAACAACTTACGTTCTCAACCCCCGCCGCACCGGACCTCAGGTCACAGGTATCTGCCAAAATTGGACCGCGGACAAATTTAGTTGAGTACGCCTGGTCTAGGGGCTCTACAACAGGCTGCAGCTCGACCTCTGCACATCCAACATAGGACCACCCAGGCCCGCCTCAGATCAGCCCCTAGGTTGTTCTTTAGGGCCTGCCCCCAGGTTCAGCCTTGAGCCCGCACCCAGGTGCACCCGGGTCTGCCTCCAAGCGTCAAAGCTCTGGTTCACTCCAGGCTTTCAGCCACACCGCTCTGTGCTCAGTGCTACGTTCCAATTTGCTGTTTCATTTGTATGTTGAGGCTGAGGAAATGACAAAGATTTCAGTAGGAATATTTTTATATTGCTGATCACCGGGATTTCAGCACAGTTGTGGTTATCCTTGATATTGAATTTTCAGTAACACTGAGATGAAGGGCTTGCATCTGACCATGGGTAACCATAAACTCTGACATGCTCTAACCATCAAACAGCAACTTAATTATTTAAAACTATTCGTTTGCATTTTGCTGTGAGTAAATACATAAGCGATTAATGCCAGTCTTTTGAATCTTTACCTTATGAATCTTACACGTTTCATTTTGACCATTTTTGATTAAGGACCAGGATTAAACGCAGCACAAATCTACCACAAACCATCACTTAGCATGGCTTTTATCTGAAACAAACCCTCACGTCTGACCACTAAGTCCATTTTTAACCATAAGTATACATGTACTGCCCATTAACACACTTGACATAAAGAAGGACGCAGTGTGTCAGAGGTTTAAAGCAGGTGGATCCTCTCCCCATCTTAGCGTTTATAACTTAGCTTTCACCATAGCCACATTTTCAGGATCTGTGATTGGAAGGTTGGCAGATTGGTACCAAATCAGTGCTCTTCAACGAGAGGTGTGTGCTCCGCTTGGTCTAAGCATATTGAAGAGTGTGCTTCAGGTAATGAATTAAAAGAGAACAAAATATCTTATTTCTTCAAGAACCATAGCTTGACTCAGATTCCTTTTGTCATGTTTTACAAGTGAATGAAAGTAAAATTATACTAAAGTTTGCTTTTGGTATATGAAAGAAATGTCACCTTTCTAGTCCACATCACATGAGAGAGAGAGAGAGAGAGAGAGAAAATTTGATTTGCATGCAGTTGTAGCATTGAGGCTCATGATCTGTAACAGACCAATCCAATACTGTAGGATCTGTTTTACATTGGCTTGAGCAAAGCTTTGTGATATTTGCATGAATAGCTAAATTAGGGGGTACAATCACTTGATTAGGATGCGTACTCATTTTTGAACAGCTTAGCATGTTTTATCAGTACGTGCGCTGGATAGTTGGTATATTAATTACTTGTGGGGTACTGATGTCAAACGTTATTGCCTTCATTTCTCCCTCTTCCTCTAACTGTTCTCCTGGTGTTCTCCCTCTTCCTCTAACTGTTCTCCTGGTTTTCTCCCTCTTCCTCTAACTGTTCTCCTGGTTTTCTCCCTCT